>NW_004797552.1:286156-287139 GCF_000002075.1 Aplysia californica
GGAGAGACACAGAGAGAGAGAGGGAGAGACAGAGAGAGAGAGAGAGAGAGAGAGAGAGACAGAGAGAGAGAGAGGGAACGGACAGACAGACAGACATACAGACAGACATACCGACAGACAGCAAAAAGGCACAAACGGAGGGAAAGTTGACAGATCTCCAAAACATACGACACAAGTCCATTTCCAACTTCAAGAGAAGAGACACTTTTTTTAAAACCCACAAAAAAGTCTGGAGGATCAATCAATAAGATAATGCTTTGGAGGAGCGCTGTCCATCAGGGCCGATCCACGAGCCAGGATGCAATGCTCCGACAAGGCCAAATCAGTTTTGATTCCCCGCCGATCTGTAAGGGCGGTAAGGCTGAGCAATGAGTCACTTTAGCAAAATCCGGATAATTTGTTAGTGCACCTCTTTAGCAAATAATAGGATTTGAACCGCTTCGGCAAATGGGTTAGAACCACTTCGACAAACGGGTTAGCATCACTTCAAAAAATTATGGGTGCACCCACTTCGACAAACGGGTCAGGAAAGAAGGTTAAGAGTCTGAATTCGGATAATGTTTCATTGAGAATTATCCGGTTATCCTTGTAGATTATCCGGATTTTGCCCACCTCTAAAGGGCGGGCGACTCTCTCTCTCTCTCTCAGCGCACACACAGACACGTCAAATTGTGGGAACCGGTCGGGGGCCGGACACATCTCCCCTGCTTCATGGGGCGGCCAAAAACTGTCCGTCATTTTGGCACAATACGACCCATCGATCAGAGTCCGTGACCTTGAAAACCGAGCGCGTTCGATTTTGAAGGTCACAGTCCAACGAGTTAGCTGAATTCGGTCCTAGGGCGCCAAAATGCAAGCTTTTGCCCTAACTATGAAGGAACACCTGTCGGGCCCCGAGAGAATCAAATGAGTCCTATAATTGGTATGTGCACTGGGTGGTAATAATAATAATAATAATAATAATAATGATAGATAGATAGATA
>NW_004797552.1:287806-289506 GCF_000002075.1 Aplysia californica
GTGTTACAAGAGAGTAACAAACAAAAAAAAGGAGAAGGGGAGATAAGGACGATAGTTTTCTACAGGAAAGAAGGGGCAAACCACACCAGAGCACCCGCCAACCACCCACACAGGAGGAGAGAAAAGGACGATATAACAAATGTTTGATAAGAAACAAGGCGCAAAGCACACTAGGGCAGCCACCGACTGGCAGCGCGCTTTGGGTATAAGCGGTCTCCTAGTGCCAGAACAACCCCTGGGAAGTTGACAGACGGCGAAGACCGGAAGTGACCAGTGTCCGGCAAAGAGCGGACACGGAGAAACGATAAGTACGCTTCTACTATACGGAGAACAGAGTGGGAGGTTGGCGAGTACTCTGGTGTGGTTTGCTTCTTCTTTCTTATCAAACATCTATGGTCCTTATCTCACCTTCTTTTTTATGTTTGTTACTTTCTTGAGACACCTCTAATCTTCTGGCGCTCATATGACCTTATGCAGTTGTGAGCGCCGTAAAACCTCTACTAAAACTAAAACTAAAACTAAACCGAGAACAGACGTTTGCTTGTGACGGGCAAGTAGGGAAGAAAGTATGAGAAGTGAAAGAACAGACGACAGACTTGCGGTAAACCCGGTTCACCACTTGAGCACACCATTTAATTATACATGTATTTTTCCCCACATGAGTCTTACGGCACTTGCAACACAATAAGGTCATAAGTGCCAAAGACAGACAGACAGACAGACACACACACAGACAGGCAGACATAGAATGCATACAGGCAGACAAGACGAAATGACAGACAAACACGTAAACAGACGAATAAGAAGGGTAGAGAAATATGCACACTCGAGATAACCCTTGAAGAAATAGAGAAAGACAAAATATGGGAGGGAGAAGGGGGTAGGAGGGAGATGGAGGTGGGAGATGAAGGTGAGAGATGGAGGTGGGAGATGGAGGTGGGAGATGGAGGTGGGAGGGAGATGGGGTGGAGGGAAAGGAATGAAAGTGGGAGGATGAGGAGGAGCGAGGACTACGACAAAGACAGGAAAAACGGGGTAGGGGTGGGGGGGGGAGAGAGAGAAGGAGGAAGAAGGGAAGAAAACAAGAACACGAACAAGTACAGCAAAAAGAGCAACAACAAGAGTTGCCGGTACAAGATCGTAAAACAATCATTTGATATTCAGAAAGAAACGGGAGGGGGAATAGAGAGGGACAACAGAAGATGATGGGGGGGAAAAAAGACTGCGAACAATGGCAACTAACGTTATTAGCTTCCCAAAACGACAAGTGGAGAGAGAGAGAGAGCCCAACTTGGCTACAGCTACAAGAGGATCCTATGGGACGTGGAGCCCACACCAGGGGAAATAAAACACCACACGGCACACGGGGGATATTGGGCGGGCTTTGGGCGCTAGTTACACAGCTCAAGAGGCAATGGTGAAAGCATCATTAAATCTCATCTCTCTCTCTCTCTCTGTCTCTCTGTGTCTCTCTGTCTGTCTCTTTCTCTGTGTCTCTGTCTCTCTCTGTCTTTGTCTCTCTCTGTCTCTCTCTGTCTGTCTCTCTTTCTCTCCCTCTCGCTCGCTCGCTGTGTGTGTGTGTGTGTGTGTGTGTGCGTGTGTGTGTGTGTGTGTGTGTGTGCGTGTGTGTGTGTGTTTCTCTCTCTCTGTCTCTGTCTGTCTGTCCGTCTGTCTGTCTGTCTCTCTCACTCTCTCTCTCT
>NW_004797552.1:292770-294850 GCF_000002075.1 Aplysia californica
TTCCCAAGAACACAACGTCAGGTCCCTGACGGGATTCGAACCCACGACCTTACGGTTGCGAGTCCGAGAGCCTAACCACTAGGCCACCGACGTCTACTAGCCTTGTGGGAGACGCGTCCTCACGAGTCAAAGATACCCACTCACAACTGCATAAGGTCATATGGGCGCCAAAGGGTGGATGTTAACAGAGAAGTCCTTACAGGGAATCAGACTTACTCTGCTCACCTCTCTAGTTTCAACAGCACAAAGTCTGCTTCGACTATCAGGGCACCCCGGAAATAGCGGGTCACAAGAGTGTGACAAACATACAAAAGAAGTAGAGGAAAATGACGAGAATAAGGATTAGGGGGAAAAAAGCAGCAGTTCTCTGTTGTAGTTCAGGCACAGTTATGAGCATGACATTGTTGGATCAGCCCATTTACAATTCTACTGTGCCTGGTGATACATGCATCATGAAGGCGTGGACTCACCGAAGTCTGAGAGAGGGTATGATAGAGGGCATGACGGCGTGGACTCACCGAAGTCTGAGAGAGGGTATGATAGAGGGTATGATAGATGGTGTGATAGAGGGCATGAAGGCGTGGACTCACCGAAGTCTGAGAGAGGGTATGATAGAGGGCATGACGGCAGAGAGCGAGCGAGAACAACGGCGGTTCATCATTGCCCAACCTCTGGGCCAGAGAGATGACACCAGCAGGTATCATGGCAACATAACACGTGACAGTCACCACTATCTAGGTAACACGTGGCAGTCACCACTATCTAGGTAACACGTGGCAGTCACCACTATCTAGGTAACACGTAGCAGTCGCCACCATCTAGTCACCACCATCTAGGTAACACGTGACAGTCACCACCATCTAGGTAACACGTGACAGTGACCACCATCTAGATAACACATGACAGTCACCACCATCTAGATAACACATGACAGTCACCACCATCTAGATAACACATGACAGTCACCACCATCTAGGTAACACGTGACAGTCACCACCATCTAAGTAACACGTGACAGTCGCCACCATCTAAGTAACACATGACAGTCACCACCATCTAGTCACTACCATCTAGGTAACACGTGACAGTCACCACCATCTAGGTATCACATGACAGTCACCACCATCTAGTCACCACCATCTAGGTAACACGTGACAGTCACCACCATCTAGGTAACACATGACAGTCACCACCATCTAGGTAACACGTGACAGTCACCACCATCTAGATAACACGTGACAGTCACCACCATCTAGGTAACACGTGACAGTCACCACCATCTAGGTAACACGTGACAGTCACCACCATCTAGGTAACACGTGAATGCCATCATCATCTCACACAGACATAAAGCTCCATTCACTCTTTTCCACATTGTCACCGACAGCTCAACGTTTACGGCAGGTCGTGGTGACATGAATTAATCACACAAATGTCTGGGTACATCGACCGTTTCTCTCGAGGGTGGAGGAGTGACATGGGTGGTTGGCGGGTGCTCTGGTGCGGTTTGCTCCTTCTTTCCTACCAGACATCCATCGTCCTCATCTCTCCTCCTTCTTTTCCTTGTACCCTACTCTCCTGTAACACCTCTAATCTTGGGGGCTCGCAGGTAAAACTGTAACTATAAGTAAACTCAGATTGAGGGATTTGACGGAGTTTTAGTTTTAGTAAAAGTTTTCGGGGACTTGCAATACAAATGTCATAGAAAGCGCAAAGATCTGAAGTGTTAATAGAGAGTAGCATGCTATAAAAATAGAAAAGACAGAGATAAAGACAATAGATGTTTGATAGGAGAAAGAAGGAGCAAACCACACAAGAGCACCCACAATTGGACAACGAAGCTTGATTTGCCCGATCACATTCCAACATACACGAACATCCGAGTGAGCGAACAGCCCTGTTTGTAGTTTGTTCAGACTTTCAGTACAACCCAGGTTTAAGAACGCCTCATTTGGGATTCAAACCGGAGATACCCACATTAAGTCAGCCTGATGTCATCGAAGTAAACAGTGCGCCCAAGAATAAATTAAAATCTGGAGCTAAAGACGTAGAGAGGAAACACTGCCATCAATACTTCCCC
>NW_004797552.1:294977-297472 GCF_000002075.1 Aplysia californica
GAGAGAGAGAGAGAGAGAGAGAGAGAGAAACAGAGCCCGTTTATCAATGGGGATGATTTAGGTCAACGCGAGCTCCCAGCGCCAACATTGCGCAACCCCAGTGCTTTCTTGTCGTATCTCCATTTTTAATAACAGCGAAAACAGTTCATAACAAAGAGTGAGCTGGAGATGATGTCACATTTTCACTGTATAAAAAATGGAGATGCGACAAGAAAGCACTCATCAGGTCGCGATTTATTAAACATCATAATTTATTGGGGGGAGGGGGGCTCGTAGGGAGTCAGAGAGTGTGCGTAGACCGTGCCGCCATCATACGGAGATCAAATTACCCCATTATTGCTACTCTGCATGTGCAATCTATCAAACATCAAAGAACTACAGACTTGCATGGTAATCAAATCGCCACAACAGCCTCCATGTTCATACACCGGGAGTCAACACAACACAGCGTCGCCAACGTTCAACTTTGGGGTATGTAAATATTTTTTTTTTAAATAAAATTAATTTATCTTTTTTTTATATTTAAAAACGGAAAATCAAGTATGTTGTAGAGTTCGATGAGGAGCATCGATTGGACCTAGTCTTATTCCTCTTATTAAAATCAGTAAGGGATTTAGACGAATTAGTTTTCGTAAGAGTTTTACGGCACTTGCAACACAATAAGGTCATATAAGTACCGACGATTAGATGTTTTAGTAGAGGTTTTACGGCGCTCACAACTGCATACGGTCATATGAGCGCCAAGGGGTGGACGTCAACAGAAAAGTCCTTACAGGGAATCAGACTTACTCTGCTCACCTCTCTAGCTTCAACAGCACAGTCTACTTCGACTATCAAGGCACCCCGGAAATAGCGGGTTACAAGAATACAAAAGAGTAGAGGAAAATGACGATAGTAAGGAATAGGAAAGAAAAAGTAGCAGTTCCCTGTTGTAGTTCAGGCACTGTTATGAGCATGACAATGTTGGATCAGCCTATTAACAATTATACTGTGCATGAACAAGAAATGCACCCCCTTTGTGAATGGCCTGAAGACACTTCAGTCAGTGGCACCGCCTCGGGGGGTGCCAAGATTAGAGAGTGATTGAAAAGAAGTAGAGCCTACCAGTGGCACCCTCTAGCTGTTAGCGTGTGTTTGTTTGTTTGTTTGTTTGTATGTTTTAGTAAAGAGAGGCATACCAACACAATACGCTAAATTAGTGCGAGGAAATGGTAAGACAGAGAGACAGAATCATCAGGATGGAAAATGTACAACCTACCAGCGGAGCCCTCCAATCGTCTGCAATATGTCTAACCTTTGGTAGGCTGTTTGGGTAGAAAGAAGCACATCGACACAATAGCGATCATTAGCGCAGGGAAACAGCAGGACAGACAGAGAAAGAATGGTGCTAGCTAAGGGAAGAATTTGGAAGGTATTTTAAGGCTGCGGAAACAGCCAGGATCCAAGAGGCAGGGCAAGGAGGTGAGGGGGAGGAGGCAGAAAGTGGAGGCGAAAGCAGACGACAGAACATCGCTAGAGAGCATGAAAGGAGGTGAAAGAAGACAATTTTAGAGAAGAAAAATGTCCGCCTCTATCCGGATTCGAACTATTGAAAGAGAGGTGAACACCTTAACCTCTAGGCCACGAGAGCCCCCTTGTAATTGTAAGGTTTGAGGGATTTTTAAAATGTTTGTCGTTCAGCAGGACATCGCCCCCGCGTGCGTGTGCCGTTGTAGTTTCATCTATGTGCAGTGTCCCAAACTAGGACGGAGACGCTGTAAGTAATTAAGTTTATTCAGTGTTTAAGGCCATTGGCCCACATCACATCACACAAAACACTCATTTGATAAATAAAGTTTCCATAATGAATAAGTACAGGTTGTGCACATATCTCTTATCATGTGTCAAACATTGTATTTTTAAAAATTTATGTCACTGGGCCGAATCAGGCTGGGAGGGATTAACAATTTCCTTTGATGTACAAAGTGTGAACAATAGAAAATAAAGTGAAATTCATCTTCAATTCATGAGAGTTACACCTCTCACATAAGGGCGAATTAGTTAATTTCCATAGATAGAGATTGTTATTTAATGGAAGGCTATGGGTTTTTAACAAAGCTATGACTCTTCTGCTCCAATACCGTGGGAGGTCGGTGGACGGAGACGCTATAATAGTAACTACAGAGACCTGTCTCACGACATTATGTATACAACGTGCCCAGCCGCCCCTTTCACCCCCCTCCCTACCCCATCTTTTCCCAACCCCTACTCCAAACGTGCACATTAGCAAGTCAACAGTTAGAGCAGCAGGGAGGGGGAGGGGGGGGCGTCCTTCATTATACCCTGGGGCTATGCCCATAATCAAGGCTGGCCACATAGGATTTGAATGTGGTATTAGTTGTTGCTGAAACGATCAATAAACGGCGACTCGGGAAACGACAACTTCATTATTAGAACATATATTGTCCACACCCTCTGCAGAAACTGGGAAATACATAGAGAGAGGGCGCAACCTT
>NW_004797552.1:298300-299501 GCF_000002075.1 Aplysia californica
CTCTCTCTCTCTCTCTCTCTCTCTATCTCCTCCCCCCATCCCCGTCCCTCTCTCTCGGCAGGCAGCAGGATGAAGCAAGCGCAGACACGCAAAGGAAATGAGGAAACATTTTAGAGGGGGAAGTCAGGGAAATCCCCCTTTAATTCATTGAGCGCAAGAAAAGCAAACTCAGTTACGAGGAATTCATCGCCCGCCGCACGCATCGCAACCGATGGGGCGCCCGAGAAAAGTGCGACCAAATGAGGACATCTCTCAAAAGCATTACCGACCGACCCAAAAGATTGAGAGAAGGAGGAGGGGAAAAAAGAAGAAAAAAAAAAGAAAGAACCCCCCCCCCCCCCAGGGTCACGCAAAAAGCTGGGCCAGAAGTTTGAGTCAGAGGGAAGCACTTTGACACAATCATCATCATCACCATCATCACCATCACCACCAGTATCATTATCATCATCAACATCACCATCATCATCATCATCATCATCATCATCACCATCATCATCATCATCATTCTTGGGGGGAGGGGGGGGGGTGTTCTGTTTTATTGTGTTGCTTTGGTTACTGCCATGTTTGACACAAGAGAGAGAAAAGCACAATGACAAAAGCCCTACATCGTCGGTCAGCTGATCACATGTAGATCTACTACTACTATAATAATAAGCCCGTCCTTGTTTTTATGAATGACAGTTTCTAAATCCGTGGTATCGGTTTCATGTGTTGGGAACTATTACATGTGATATGTTGCCCAAATTAAAAATCCATTAATCGTTTTTTAAAAAACAAGAAGAAGAGATACATAGCTTACTACAAACAAAAGAAGGAGAGTCGAAAGATAAGGACGACAGAGTAGGAAAAAACAAGCACAGCAGAGCACCCACCAACCACCCATGGTGTAACTAGAGAGTAAAATACAAACGAAAGAAGGAGAGGTAGAGATAAGGACGACAGAGTAGGAAAGAATGAGCCAACCAACCACAGCAGAGCACCCACCAACCACACATGGTGTAACTAGAGAGTAAAATACAAAACGAAAAGTAAAGAGGAGGAGAGTCGAAGAGATAAGGACGACAGTGTAGGGAAGAATGAGCCAACCAAGCACAACAAAGCGCCCACCAACCACCCACAGTGCCATCAATCACTGCAATGTCTCGACATGGTTACATCCCCACTGGCGTACTTTGCATCATTCAGCAGGATTTGGGGTGGC
>NW_004797552.1:301803-346803 GCF_000002075.1 Aplysia californica
ACCCCCCCCCCTCTTCCTCTTCCAAACACCACCACCACCACCGGCGGCACATTCCCACACGCCTGTTGTGTTTACTGCACTGGTCAACACACACTTTGCCGCCTCAGATTGAAGACTTTGCTCTAAGCTAATTTGGGGTCGCTGGTTTTACAAACGGCATTAGTTTGTGCGTACCACGTCAGGCTTTTGCTCTCAAGAAAAGAGGCCTGTTTTCAAGTCAACATTATGATAATATTCAGGAGTTTCCAAACAGCATAACCTTTAGTTTAATTTAAAACCTCACTTTTATTTATGATCCATGAATCAGAGTAACCCGTCGAACCATTAAATTATGAGTGACTTTTCACCCATTATAATTAAGTAATTAATTATATAATTATCACAACCACAGAGAAAGATCCTGCCAAAGCAGGCTGTTGGTAGATGCTCTCCTCTATATTATATCCTACTTTTTTGTATCCCAGTAACTACATCATTAATCATCTTCATTTCTTAACGTCAAAATGTAGCCGTTTGTTATCCTTCCAGTATCCCACAAAATGCTGTTTGTTTATTTGTTTGAGTAAAGAGAATCACGGCGACACAATAATTATACTGGTCACTAAGTGCAGGGGCGGACAGACGGACGGACGGACGGACGGACGGACAGACGGACGGACGGACGGACAGACTGACGGACAGACAAACAGAACAGTAACTAGTTAACTTTTCTTTAAAAATTTACTGCACTTACAACATAAATATAGGTCATATAAATGCCAAAGATTAGAGGTGTTACTAGACTGTAACATACAAAAAAAGGAGGAGAGATGATAAAAGGACAATAATGAATGTTTCATAGGAAAGAAGAAGTAAACCACACCAGAGCACCTGACAATAACCCACAGAGTAAAGACAAGCATATCGACACAGTAATGGCCATAAAGTGCAGACAGACAGACAGACAGACAGACAGACAGACAGACAGACAGATAGACAGACAGACAGACAGACAGACAGACAGACAGACAGACAGACAGACAGACAGACAGACAGACACACACACAGACAGACAGACAGACACACACACAGACAGAAACAGACAAACAGACAGACAGACACACACACACAGACAGAAACAGACAAACAGACAGACAGAACAGGAACATCAGAGGGTAAGAAAAGAAGTAGGACCTACCAGTGGCACCCTCCAAGCCCCCATCCCCAGAATCCAACATTTAGTTTAGTTTTAGTAGAGGTTTTACGGCGCTCGCAACTGTATAAGGTCATATGAGCGCCAGAAGATTAGAGGTGTTACAAGAGAGTAACAAACATAAAAAAAAGAAGAAGGGGGAGATAAGGACGATAGATGTTTCATAGGAAAGAAGAAGCAAACCACACCAGAGCACCCGCCAACCACCGACTATCCAACATTACATCCTCAACCCAACAGCCGCCTCAACCCAACAGCCGCCTCAACCCAACAGCGTGAGAACAAACACCAGATAAACAAAAGACATTATCCTGATTATCTCTTCCCAAGCACTGGCTGACTGACAGAACTGGGTCCTGGTTCGCATCTCTTCCTTACACTGCCGCTGACCAAGAGATAAAACTAAGAGTAGAGTCTATCGCCACACACACAATTCACATCATTATTTATCACTATCAAACAAAACATTGGAGCCTTCACTGGTGCATACATGTAATTAATTACAACAGTCAAAAACGGTCAAAGATGGCCACCCATTGTCAAGGAGAAAAGTTTCCGCTTTAGACAGGTGGCGGTCTTACGCAATGCAATTAAAATGTATAAAAAATGGAATGGGAGAAATGTGGGAAGTGGCTGTTTGCACAACAGATGGTTGTCATACACGCGGTCCTAAAGTAAGTACTTTCAATTGTATACCTTGTAACTCTATAACTATATATATATAATCTGAACTAAGATCAAAGAATTCACTTCATTGACAGTCTAGCACCTCTCCTTTCTTTGGATTTACCAAAGAGTTTTAAAAATGTGTTGCAATAAAAGTAGTTAAACCAATGGTGGGTTGTATTTTTTCAACCAAGCACAAATTCTCAGATTCAGAAATATTACGAGGCATAAACCACATTATAACAACACAAACATTGCTCCAAAGACGCTCTGTACATCACTGCATGTGACCCATTCAAGAAAGCCTCCCAATTTCTCACAACATGATGATCATAGCTGAACCCCTCCCCACCACAACATAACCTAGTTCCTATAAGCAGAGGTATACCATGTAGTCATGGCATTCATGGGCTTGCAACCTCCAAAACTGATCTTCCTATGTACAGCTAATGTCCGCAGCACTTAGATTTAATGTAGTCCACAAGATGTAACTGTTCAAAATACTCCTGGGAATAAGATGCACATTTTTATCCTCAATCAACTTGTAAATTTCTCAAGCAAATTACCAAAGATTGAAGGCCTTCTTTCTAGTAGAAGATATTATAGTCTCTTAATTTTAATACAACATCAATTTATTTATTAAAAATATTAAAACATCCAATATTATATAATACTGGTTATGTACTTAAAGACAAGAGAAAACCTTTGATATAATGCATCCTATTTGGGCCAGAATGTGTCTGTTCATGTTACAATGAAATGCAACCCAGTGTTTTATATAATAATAGTTCATCTATCAACGTCTGATGAAACCAATGCATCTGCAGAGGATGTGAAATAGAAGAAATAAGAATTAAGATGATTTCAACTTGTAACTTACTATGGCCAATGAGACCAAGTGTAACTTGTAAGAAAAAACTATTCTTCAACTCAAGACTGTCAAAAGCACAATTGCTCAGTCCATCTCCATAGCATCTAGAACAAAATTCTCTGCCTAAGACTCCAAAGTCAAGGAGTTTAGTTTCGGAAAAAGCGGAAAGTAAGGCAAATCAGATATTTGCGAAGTTGGAGATTTTGAAGATAACAGACGACTGAGTCGGAAAAATCTTCCCTTACTACCCTATGACATGACACTATTTGGAGTGACCTCACGGTGATCTGTACTAAATTAACAGAATGTACAGTCATCAAAGTACCAAAACTGTCAAGAAGACAATTTACACAAAATTCACTTCATATATGTAATTTTTCAATGTATAAATATTTCTATAAACATCAAACCTGCTCTAGCAGCTACCTGTCTAAGACAATCACCTGTACAAACGGACACTTCACATCTCCCTGGGGGTTTTTCTGACAGGACACTGCCCAAGATGACCATCTGAAAAAACTTTTTTCCTTGACAACGGGTGGCTGTCTTATCAACTGTACTGTCAAACTATGACTACATTTAATCAAGACAATAAAAGAGCCGAGTGCATATAAGGTTGACAATACACAATATTTTAAGCTTTATTAAAATTACAATTTTTATTTTTCACAGCATAAGGAAACTGCTCTAGGAGGTTAGCACACTACAGCACAAGTCACCAGAGATGCTCATTCAATCTGGCTTCAGGATCTCCTATTGCCCAGAGGCAGTCTCAAACACTGGCCAGGCAAAACTATACTCTAAGGGGAAAGTTCAAGCCCGAAATGAATTAGCTTTTCTCGCAATAAAAAAAAAAAAATCTTGGCAAATTAAACTAGATCTATAATTTAGTGAACTCGCAAAATGTTAAAATTTTAAAAAGCATTGGAACACATTGGCCTAGGACAACTCAAATTTTTTCATAAAAAAGCAAGCCAAAAACATTGGCAGAAGTTGTCTGCTAAACAAGACTGTGTCATGCAAATAAATGCTGCAATGGAAAATCAAAATATAAATTCTGAGAAATTTCATGCGTGCATGTAGAGACAGTGACAGTGGTAGGCCTAGATTCTAGATCTAGATTCTAGATCTAGATTAGATCTACTGGTACGATTCAGAGAGTGGGTGTTAATTTTTTATTTAAGTGGTGGCTCGCTTTGAAACATCACTCCCATTTATTATTTAATTAATGAGATTAGAAAGTAAGAGGGAATCTCTCTCTGTCTCAAAATCAAACTTTCTCCTCTGCTGTGCATGAGTAGAGAGGCACGCTGAAGCTAATAATGTCTTTAGAATCCAGACCCAGTTATAATAGTAATACTGACAATAAAATAATAAATTGAGTGAACAGGGGAAAAAGCCCAGAGTCCCAGAGAGTGAAGTTTAACTCTAGCCTACAAAGTAAGTCAGTGAAGTGAGCGGCATTAGAGATCTACAATCTAGATCTAGATCTAGTCAGTGGATAACGGCTTTTCCAGGTCGCAAAAGATCTAGAATCTAGATTCTAGATCTAGAATCTACTGTGTTACATAAACTCCTCTCCACTACTTCTTCTACACAGTACTCCCACTGGCTGTGTAGACCTTCTACTTCTTGGTAGTTTTGTCACATCCACCGACACTGTGTAACGACCGTGTACCTCTCTAGATCTAGATCTAGAATCTAAGATCTAGATCTAGATCTAGATCTAGAGAATCTAGATCTAGATAGATTAACTTCAAATCTCAACGAACATGATTGCAAAATCCGACTATCTAGAGAAAAAAAACATTCATCTCATAAAACCTTGGTCGCCTTCGACAGCTCATCAAGAGATGAGATAAAGTAAGGAACCATGTCATGGAAAGTTCCGTTATCACCGGAGAGGAGAGTGATGATCATCAGATTGATGATGATGATGATGCCGAGTTGGAGGAAGGAAGCACTGAAAATCAAACATTCGAGATATATAAAGTGATGTCTCTTACCTGATCGCCTGCTCTGGTGACATAGAAAACTATGCCAATCAGCCAGATGCCCGCAATGAGCACTAGCAGCCTAAATTTCCGTCGAACCATTCAAGACCGTTTGGGTGTTTCGAGTCTGTCCAAGTGCTACATTGTTTCTGAACTATATAAACGTCGAACTTGTCAAAAGAAAACTAATTTCAACCAATGAAATGGCTTGAATTCGTTCCGTGCGAAATTTCTATGCGAAAAGTTTACAAACCGTCAAACAAACGGTCTACTTTCGTTTTCTCGGTTGGCTCGCACTTCGTAAGGAGTTGCATTCGCTTAGTTTGTTTTTTAAATTGATCGAGTGGAGCTTGCGGTTTTGTCCATCGGTCTGACGCCAAACATTGTTATTATAAATCTGTGGGATAGGTCTGAGATTGCTTCTTCTTTTCACAAGCAACCCCCTGGAAGTAGTGAGCTGCAAAGCAGGATAAATATGATAGCATAACTCAGTAGCCTAAATTACTCTGTGTAGTTTATAGTGTAAAATGTACAATCCTGTCAAATGCTGTGTCTGTTTGTGGGGAGGGGGGTATTGGTTTCTTTACCCCCCTTTTTATTTATTTATTTATTTTTTTTTGCTTATTGCATTTATAATTCTTAACTTTTCAACATCATTAGGAGGTGGAAAGACATAATTTACTTACAGAAAAAAAACCCATGCCACAGAAGACACAGGCCCATTCACTATTCATGTAGGTCCCGTACATCACGTGTGTCACAGGCTTGGTCTCTGATCTCACACATGGACCTGAAAATTACGCTATTAATAACAACAACCCCCCCCCCCCCCCCCCAATCCACTCAGACATACACAACATTAAAATGGGGAAAACAAAATTACGGAAAATTGCATAATATATAATCATTCTAAATCTGTCTGGTCTAAGTGGTAAGTGATATATTTCTGGCAACATTGTAGATCTAACTACGTATCAGTGATGTATTTTCCTGGTGTGAATGAATGGTTGGGACTGCACCACAGAGTGATCCCTATAGTGTACATCTATGGCCTGCACACAAAAGCGCAAATTTTTAATGTGATGCTTAGCTTAGCGCAAGGCAGTTTTTTATTTTCAAGGGAAATAATTCAGATATCCCTATCAAACTTTTAAAAATGACAAGATTGCGTTCCCTTTTTTAGAAAAAAAATCAGTGTACAACGAAATAGGCTAACTCAGCAAAGGAGGAACAAGGCATTTTGAGGAAAACCAAAAATGAAATAGATCTACATTACTTCCCACGTTTTTGTACAGTACAGCTGACCTTCCAAGCCCGATATTAGGCGACTCATCAGCTAGGTTTGAGCCCTGGGTACTTAGATGGACCAGAAGAGGTACGTAAACATTTTCCGAACCACGTCAAAACCCAAATTATCCAAAAACTGATCCAGCTTGCTTTTCCCTTGTACGTTTCAGATGTTTGTGCAACAGGAGCTGCTCTCTCTCTCTCTCTCTCTCTCTCTCTCTCTCTCTCTCTCTCTCTCTCTCTCTCTCTCGCTCTCTCTCTCTCTCTCTCTCTCTCTCGCCACTCTATAGTTGTCCGCCGATAGGATGATGACTGCCCTCATAATTGTGTCAAGTCCTTTCCAGATTGGGGGAGGGGGGGGGGAGGGGGGGGCGGAGACGTCTGCTAAAACCAATCCCCAACCGACAGACTTTGCCATAGATCTAGAGAGCGAAACACTTGACGCATAGAGATGTAGGAAGTACTATGACCCAATACACTTCCTACATCTATGACTTAACGTGATATTCGAAAAGTAATACAGACCATTTCTGAAATCAGCTACCCCAAATTAGCCTAAAACAAGTGTCAAGCCTAAGGCCGCAAAAGTTGTGCAGTGACTGTGAGGGCAAGGAGGGCGCTCCGTCAGCTCTGCTGGTACATGTACAATGTATCATGTATCACGCTGGGCTATGGAGCGGAGGTCCCTGCACATGGTTCAAATACTACCAGAGTGAACGTTCTCGATCTCAGGTCATTTTGTGAGGTTTTCAAGGATAGCAATCCTTTTGGCTCGTTCTTATCGGAGACGGAAGTTAAATTTGGAGGTCCTGCCTCTTAGTTACTTAATAGTGTTGATAGGGGAGTTAAACTCATACACTTGTTTTACTTACTGAGGGCTAGATCAATGTCATGAGGGAAGTGCAAGAAAGTCGATCATGTATACGTTTGTAAGTTAGTTTGTAGAGTTTAGATTTACGCCATGCACTTGAAACACAATTAATTCATGTAAGTGCCCTAGATTAGAAATGTTATTAGAAAGTAGTATACCAAACAAAACAAAACAAAAAAAGAACGGTCAGAAAAAGACGAATAGATATTTGAATGGAAAAAAAGAGCAAACTACACTAGTGCACGTGCCAACCGCCCACTGTCTGATGTTGACGCACGTTTTTGAACCTTTGTACCCGACTGTCTCTGGTTCCGCTTCCAAGAGAGGAGTCAGTCCACCAGCGTGTGTGACGTGGCGATGAGGCGCTTCACTGTCGCACAGTCGCACGCAGGAGATCCAATAAAAAATGTATTTATTTATTTATTTTTTATTTATTTTTTAATTTATTTTTTTATTTATTTTTTTTTTTTTTGGGGGGGGGGTTTAACTATCTATAGTATTTTATGGCGCTCACAACTGCATAAAGTCATATGAGCGCGCAGGTGGCGGCCGAAGCCTATTCTGGTCGATTTTGGACCGGGATCTTTAACGTGCGCAACTTTCACACGCGAGATAGGACGAGACGCAAATTCGATTCCCGAGTGGGAAAACAATTCCTGTCGAGTTTTGTTAACTTTGTCTAATGTTTCTCTGACCCCCCTCTACCTAGACGGTCAGAGAACTATGTAAGAACGTAGCCCTCTGCACATCTGTCCCTGCCTCTTCCTCAGTTTCCATCTGATCTCTGTCGGTGTACGACGGGCTCTCGCTGCTATACTGTCTGAGTCTTGACACAAGTTGCTATAATACTGTCTGAGTCTTGACACAAGTTGCTATAATACTGTCTGAGTCTAGACACAAGTTGCTATAATACTGTCTGAGTCTTGACACAAGTTGCTATACTGCCTGGGTCTAGACACAAGTTGCTATACTGTCTGAGTCTTGACACAAGTTGCTATACTGTCTGAGTCCTGACACAAGTTGCTATACTGTCTGAGTCTTGACACAAGTTGCTATAATACTGTCTGAGTCTTGACACAAGTTGCTATAATACTGTCTGAGTCTAGACACAAGTTGCTATAATACTGTCTGAGTCTTGACACAAGTTGCTATACTGCCTGGGTCTAGACACAAGTTGCTATACTGTCTGAGTCTTGACACAAGTTGCTATACTGTCTGAGTCCTGACACAAGTTGCTATACTGTCTGAGTCTTGACACAAGTTGCTATAATACTGTCTGAGTCTAGACACAAGTTGCTATAATACTGTCTGAGTCTTGACACAAGTTGCTATAATACTGTCTGAGTCTGTTTGTTTGTTTAGTATAGGGTTTTACGGCGCTCGCAACTGCATAAGGTCATATGAGCGCGCGGGACTCACCTAATACATTTTCGTTGGTAGGAAATTTTGAATTTTGCCCGGGTGGCGGCCGAAGCCTACTCTTATCGATTTTAGACCACCAAGGGATCTACCAGAAGATCAGGGGTGTGGCAGAAAGACAGCAGTTAGGAGGAGCCAAGGAGTAGCAGAAGAAAGGCTGCAGAAAGAGTCAGGAGCCCAGAGGAGTGGGCAAAGGATGTGAGGGGGTGGGGGAAGAAAGTGGAAATGAAAGCAGACAACAGAACATTGTTAGAGATCAGGAAAGGATGTGAAAGGAGACAATTTTAGAGAAGAAAAATTTTTTTGGTCGCTACCCGGAATCGAACCCGGGACCTTTGAATGAGAGGCCAACACCTTAACCTCTAGGCCACGAGAGCCCCCTGTCTGAGTCTTGACACAAGTTGCTATACTGTCTGAGTCTTGACACAAGTTGCTATAATACTGTCTGAGTCTTGACACAAGTTGCTATAATACTGTCTGAGTCTAGACACAAGTTGCTATAATACTGTCTGAGTCTTGACACAAGTTGCTATACTGCCTGGGTCTAGACACAAGTTGCTATACTGTCTGAGTCTTGACACAAGTTGCTATACTGTCTGAGTCCTGACACAAGTTGCTATACTGTCTGAGTCTTGACACAAGTTGCTATAATACTGTCTGAGTCTTGACACAAGTTGCTATACTGCCTGGGTCTAGACACAAGTTGCTATACTGTCTGAGTCTTGACACAAGTTGCTATACTGTCTGAGTCCTGACACAAGTTGCTATACTGTCTGAGTCTTGACACAAGTTGCTATAATACTGTCTGAGTCTGTTTGTTTGTTTAGTATAGGGTTTTACGGCGCTCGCAACTGCATAAGGTCATATGAGCGCGCGGGACTCACCTAATACATTTTCGTTGGTAGGAAATTTTGAATTTTGCCCGGGTGGCGGCCGAAGCCTACTCTTATCGATTTTAGACCACCAAGGGATCTACCAGAAGATCAGGGGTGTGGCAGAAAGACAGCAGTTAGGAGGAGCCAAGGAGTAGCAGAAGAAAGGCTGCAGAAAGAGTCAGGAGCCCAGAGGAGTGGGCAAAGGATGTGAGGGGGTGGGGGAAGAAAGTGGAAATGAAAGCAGACAACAGAACATTGTTAGAGATCAGGAAAGGATGTGAAAGGAGACAATTTTAGAGAAGAAAAATTTTTTTGGTCGCTACCCGGAATCGAACCCGGGACCTTTGAATGAGAGGCCAACACCTTAACCTCTAGGCCACGAGAGCCCCCTGTCTGAGTCTTGACACAAGTTGCTATACTGTCTGAGTCTTGACACAAGTTGCTATAATACTGTCTGAGTCTTGACACAAGTCCAAACTGTTTCATTTGTTGCTTTGGCTATCTATGTACTCCTACTAGAGGGAGTTGGGCTAACTAGTTGCTCTCTGCTGTTAATCTAATCTGGTTTCTCCCCCTGTTTCTTCCAAGTCGGGAACTGTTGAGATCGGGCCATGATGAAGTAGGCATATCAAATTACGGGGTGCCCACTATGGCTGGGATCGGCCGACTCAGTCGCACGGTGTGCCCACTACGGCTGGGATCGGCCGACTCAGTCGCACGGTGTGCCCACTACGGCTGGGATCGGCCGACTCAGTCGCACGGTGTGCCCACTACGGCTGGGATCGGCCGACTCAGTCGTACGGTGTGCCCACTACGGCTGGGATCGGCCGACTCAGTCGCACGGTGTGCCCACTACGGCTGGGATCGGCCGACTCAGTCGTACGGTGTGCCCACTACGGCTGGGATCGGCCGACTCAGTCCTACGGTGTGCCCACTACGGCTGGGATCGGCCGACTCAGTCCTACGGTGTGCCCACTACGGCTGGGATCGGCCGACTCAGTCGCACGGTGTGCCCACTACGGCTGGGATCGGCCGATCACCCGACGCGGTCGCCTAAAAAACAAACGTGTTTGTTTTCAGTTTCAGGCGACCGAGTCGGGTGATCGGCCCGATCCAGCCGTAGTGGGCACCCGGGGAACAGTTGTATGCTGTGGCTGACATACATGACGGTATATCCGGTATCCATGACTACCCCGGGTCACCTGCAGGTACTTATAGGGCTAAACTAGGGGCTCAGGTGAAACAGTGATAGGCCTTGTCGAAACAAAAGTAAGGAGAAAAAAGAGGTTATCAATAACGTTCTTATACTCTCAGCGTCCAGGTAATAATAATAATATAGCTCGTGCGTAGCCTACAGTGTTACCATGACGACGCCTGTCAGACATGCCATGGAGACCGGGGGGGGGGGGCAGCTATAGCTTATAGGCATAGCCGCTGGCCATACCGATACGTGCAAAAGGAGTTGTAGTGACTCCAGCCTGCACCTACATTATAGAACAAGCTTGTAGATTTAAAGATGTATAATTAACCTCGTTGGCTGTATACGAGATAGATAGGTGTACATTGCGGCAATTATAATTCAGCAAAGAAATTAGAAATTGAAGAAACGATGAGAGATGCGAATTGCCAATGTCATGTGATCACAGGTCATGTGACATCAGGGGTCAATGGTCATGGTTCATGGGTCATGTTGTGTTGTGTTATGCTTGTTGAATGGAGATCGGTGAGTGGGCCTGGCCTAGCTTCCTTTACGGTAGATCTACACAAGTCTGCTTGGTCTGCAGCTGTTCCCAATGAACTGCGTCACTCGTTGTGCTGCTTGAGAGAAAAGGCGAGTCCGCTTGAAACAGTTTGGGGTAGACTCCCCGCTCACGTACGATGAAGTAAGTAGTAGGCCCACTTTCCAATCATAATACGCAGCGATAATAAATAACATTCCTGGTCATTCCCATGCTTGCAGTAATTGTACGTTCTGCTGTCATCATCCAGCCGATGTTTAAAACTTGACTGTATAATAAACCGCTGTGCCGTAGTGCCGTGCAGTGCAGTAGCATAGGCCTCGTAAATTTCATCAGTATAATGACAATGCCAGTGACATGGTTAAGTATGACAGTTTAACTTTCTTATATTCCCTTGCTTTACTTTTTTCCGGCTTCTAGTTCTACTATCTAGAGTCTAGATCTAGTCTATATTATTTTTTAATTACAATCAGAATAACTAAAATTATGTATCACCGTTGCTTATTATGGTTTAAAATATTAGTGTTTGTCTAAAAGCCAAGCTTTAGTAATTACTATGGAAGATGCTAGCCGTACTTAATGACGGCTAGACTGCCAGTCTAGCCGTACTTAAGTACGGCTAGACTCGCAGTCTAGCCGTACTTATTCTTAATATGATGGCTAGACTGACCATTTAACAAAAAATAGGCCTACTGAATTGTAAATATACTTTTTTAGTGTGCAGTACCTAAAGTATTTGTATTTGAGACGAAACCAGGTGCCTAAATGACAGGGCATGTATTTTAAACCTCCTGTTTTCTAATGTTAATAGGGCCTAAGATAAGTACGGCTAGACTGTCAGGCTAGCCGTACTTAATATTGATGGCTAAATTGTAAATGAAATTTTTAGTTTGCAATGCCTAAAGTATTTGTATTTCAGACAAAACAAAAAGGTGCCTTACTGAAATTTTTAGTTTGCAATGCCTAAAGTATTTGTATTTCAGACAAAACAAAAAGGTGCCTTACTGACTTGCATGTATTTGAACCTGAATAATTACTAGATCTAGATCTAATGAGACCTGTGTACTTAACAGGCTTGAGTCGATAGGGCCAAACCTAGATCTAAGTACGGCTAGACTTGCAGTCTAGCCGTACTTTAAGTACGGCTAGACTCTCAGTCTAGCCGTACTTAAGTACGGCTAGCCATTTCGAATTACTATATATGTGGTCACTTTTAGCCTTCAGAATTGGGGCTTCCAGCAATTTAAGGAGCTCAAACTCAAGGGACAGACATATGATAAGGACAGCTAGTATTATTATAGCTGTTCAAATGTCTCAAGCTCAGACAGAAAAACTTTTCATTTTTTTGTTTTGGTAATTAAGTGTTTTACGGCGTTCGCAACTGCAAAAGGTAATAATTTAGAGTGGGCGATCTCGAGACATTAAACATTTTCATTTTGGTGGGAGTTTTGAATTTTGCTCGGGTGGCGGCCGAAGCTAATCAATTTTAGGACCATCTCATCAGGATCTTCAACATGCGCACCTTGCTTCGGACCTCCACGATTTTTCGCCCTTATCCAAGAATAAGGCTATAATTATAGGTGTTAGAATTATATCTTACCAACCATAAGATCAGGGGTGTGGCTGAAAGACAGTTTATGAAAAAGGAGCCTAGAGTAGCAGCCGAAAGGCTGCAGAAAGAGTCTGGAGCTCAGAGGAGGGGGGAAAGGGGAGGGGGGAGGGGGAAGATTAAGTGGAGACAAAAGCAAATGACAGAACATTGCTAGAGAGCATGGAAGGAGGAAATTTTAGAGAAGAATTGTCAGGTTTGGAACCTGGGACCTATTGAATGAGAGGCAAACACAACCTCCAACCTCGAGAGCCCCTAAACATTTCAGGAGAAAGAAAAAAAGCAGTTTCAATTATTTTACACATTTTTCCTTGAAACATTTATCTTTCTTGCTTTTTCAACATTTATAAATTTAATTTCAATCAAATCTTCCTCGGGTTTATATACTGAAAAAACCTGCAATTAAAAAAAAAAAATGTTGGGTTTTGTATATATCTGAACAATTGGCTGATGATATTAAAACTTGAGATTTATATGAATCATAGGAAAGTCCACAGGTACTGAGACATAGAAGGAAAATCATCGATCATCAAGCATCATGTGGTGTGGCAACTTTCGGTCACTCAGTTGTCCGGGGCTGAACATGGCTGCGGTTGTGACCCCTGTGCCGAGCTCCCTAGTGCTGAGTGTCTCCAAGAGGACGTGTGCTCTTGCGACAAAGATCTCGAGGGGCTTGTTAAGATTTTATGTAACTCAGACTGAAGGTGATGCTTCGAGAGATTCTCCCGAGTCTGTCAAGGTCAAAGTCCCTGAGGGGAAGCCGTTCTCTGAGATTCCGTGTGTCGACAGCATCCCCATCATTGGACTGATACGTTTTGCTGTGAAATACCGAGGTATGTTTCTACTACTGTGTCTGCTGCTGTGAAATACAGAGGTATGTTTCTACTTCTGTGTCTGCTGTTGTGAAATACAGAGGTATGTTTCTACTACTGTGTCTGTTGTTGTGAAATACAGAGGTATGTTTCTACTACTGTGTCTGCTGCTGTGAAATACCGAGGTATGTTTCTACTCTGTGTCTGCTGTGAAATACAGAGGTATGTTTCTACTACTGTGTCTGCTGTTGTGAAATACAGGGGTATGTTTCTACTACTGTGTCTGTTGTGAAATACAGAGGTATGTTTCTACTACTGTGTCTGTTGTGAAATACAGAGGTATGTTTCTGCTACTGTAGTCTCTGCTGCTGATTGATGTTGAACACGGTTTGTAAGTAAAGTGGGAGTTAAAAAACATTAAGATCCACTCTCAGCACAAGGTGTAAAGGCAATCATATGGCTTTCTACGTACTAACCCCAAAATTTTGAATCACCATTTTATTTCAGTTTCTTAATGGTTTTGTTTTAATAGTGCTCAAGAAACAAAAATTTGTATCTAAATGGGGGAAAAAAGTAAGGAAATATAATGTAGTAGGCTACTATTTTTGTTAAAAGAATGAAATGGATTTATTTTTTGTTTCTTCTGAACAACGTTTCTATGTCTTCTACTCAGGTCGATTTCACGAATCGCACGAAGCAAACCGAGAAATGTACGGCCCTATCTGGCGTGTGAAGGACCCTGGCGTAGACCTCGTCTTCACGGCACATCCGCAGGGAATGAAGGATCTGCTAAGGTGGTGCAAGATTTGTTGATAATAATATAGTCATTTATCCGCCCTTTTAAGGTCTTGTAAATTTGAAAAGTAAAATCTTATCTTTCTCGACATTCATTGATCTTCAGTATTAATGTTGACATTTCCTCTGCCTTCTCATTGGTAGGCTACATACTTGACTCGTGACACAAGATACATCAGGCTAAGCAGCAGAAATTGCCAACATCACTCATCATGTTTAAAAAGAAACTTTTTTTTTCTCTTTAAGTCTCTTTTATTACTCACTGTTCAAGAAACAATATTTAAAACTTGAAAGTATGCTTTTGAATATGTTTTTAGCAATTTTAGAAAATGTATCTGTTGCTATGGAGATATTAGTAAAATCTTTCATTAGGAATATCTTGTAATATTGTCTCCAACAGCAGTAGAATATTCCAATGTTGAACTGTCATTCATTTTGTTCAAATGATATCATCGTATTCATTGGAAATTAGTAAATGAAAGGGAAATTTGTCCTCTCGTCATTTGTACCAAAAACCCAAATGATAAAATCTGTACGTAGTGGACCAAAGCATCAGAATTCAACGTATTGTTATATGCACACACACGCACGCACACGCACACACACACACACACACACACACACACACACACACACACACACACACACTCACACACACACACACACATACCGGTACCCTTACTTTTCAACCTAACAAAATGAATCCTTCGTTCAGGTATGAGGGAAAACACCCAAACAGAGTCCCAATTGGCTTGTGGTTGGACGCTTACCAGAAACTGGGAAAACCTCGGGGACTGTTACAAGCGTGAGTCTTCCCCTTTTTCTTTACCCTTCCAGGGGGTCTCTTTTGGCCTAGAGGCTAAGGTGTTGGCCTCTTATTCAAAGGTCCCGGGTTCGAATCCGGGTAGCGATCGAAAAATCTTCATCTCTAAAATTGTCTCCTTTCACCTCCTTTTCTGCTCTCTAACAATGTTCTGTCACCTGCTTTCGTCACCACTTTCTTCCCCCACCCCCTCATCTCCTTTGCCCTCTCCTCTGGGCTCCTGACTCTTTCTGCAGCCTTTCTACTGCTACTCCTTGACTCCTCCTTACTGCTGTCTTTCTGCCACACCCCTGATCTTCTGGTGGGAAAGATCTACACCTAGCCTTCTCGGACAAGGGGGGAAAATCTCGGAGGTCCCGAGTGTAAGTTGCACACGTTAAAAATCCCGTAATGGTCTAAAATGGATAAGAGCAGGCTTCGGCCGCCACCTGGGCAAAATAAAAAATTTCCTACCTATTGAAAATGTTTGGTGTGTCCCGCGCGCTCATATGACCTTATGCAGTTGTGAGTGCCGTAAAACATTGACCAAAAAAAATAAAATAACCCTTCCAGCCCCAGCCATTTTTGTGGTCTCCCTAACCCCAGTCCCAGCCAATACAGCAGTGTTTCAGAAAAAGAGGATTGCATTCTAAAAAGTGATGTAGTATCTTTGTAATGAGGTTTGGATAATAACGTATAACAATACAATGTTTAAAGGTAAATGAACAAATTTTATGAATATTAAAGTTTAATTAGGTTCGCTAATTTTGAAAAATGCACAAATTCGGTACCCCCCCCTGAAACTGAGAATATACACTCTTGGGATGGTGGGAGGTACAAGCGCTGCTGATAATATAGGCACATGGGGCTGGAAGGGTGAACATCGTACGTTTTTGTTGAATTGTGAGGATTTTTTTTCTTTGGCGAGGAAGTGGTTTTTCCATAAGAGGAAACTATTTTGTACATTATTTTTTTGTACCATAGCCCCCTTTTTTATAAGGTGCCAAATTACGATGTTGAGTTTTTAAAAAGTGAATCGTACTGTTATTTTATACCAAACAGTTCTGAGTGTTTTCTTTCTCTTGTAAAGAAGAAGAAGAAGAAGAAGAAAAAGATTGTGTTTATGAGATGTATCTAGTATATGAGACAAGAGGGAGAAAAAGTTCTGAGTTCACGACTCACGACTTTTTTTCTCATTATCTTGTGCTTATCAGTCTTGTTGAGGAACGGTTGACTGTCATCGGTGGTACAGCAGGTATGTGCTTCACCATGGCACGCATGGCAGAAGACCCAAGTTCAGTTCCTGAGTGGGGAGAATTTCTATGGAGTACACTTTATATCTCCGTCTCTCTGCTGGGATGTTGTGTCCCTCTTAACACGAGTTGACCCTGACCGGCAGAGTCGATATCCCGCCCACTAAATGATTTAAATCACATCAGAGAAGGCTTTAAAACACCTACATTAAAAACGTTTTAAATCTTGTCAGTTTGTTAGTGTTAAAGCGTGTGTAATCTCCAGCTTGCGCTGTATGCTTCCTTGGAAGCCGAGAATGTTTCTGGGTGATCCAGGGTCTGTCCGGGTAATAATAGCTGTACAGTGCTTTATCTTTATTGATATTATTATTTTTATTATTATTATCATTATTATTATCATCATTATTATTTATATTATCATTATTATTATCATCATTATTATCATTATTATTATTTATATTATTTATTATCATTATTATCATCATTATATCATTATTATTATTTATATTTTCATGATTATTATCATCATTTTTATTTATATTATCATTATTATTATTTGTATCATTATTATTATTACTACTATTATTATTATTATTATCTTGTGCCTATCAGCCTCGGCGAGGAATGGCAGCGTCTACGTAAGACAGTGGACAAGCCCATACTGCGACCTAACCTGATCAGCGGCCATGTTTCTGGCATGCACGACGTAGCGGCTGACCTTGTGGACCGTCTGACCGCGCTGAGGGAAGAGGACGGGGAGGTCAAGGACGTTGACCAGGAGCTCTTCAAGTGGGCGCTCGAGTGTGAGGGAGGTTTTTGTGTGCTTCACTTACTGTCCCACCTGCTCTATCAGCTACCTGTATGAGAATCTCACCTGCTCTATCAGCTACCTGTATGAGAATCTCACCTGCTCTATCAGCGACCTGTATGAGAATCTCACCTGCTCTATCAGCTACCTGTATGAGAGTCTCACCTGCTCTATCAGCGACCTGTATGAGAATCTCACCTGCTCTATCAGCCACCTGTATGAGAGTCTCACCTGCTCTATCAGCTACCTGTATGAGAATCTCACCTGCTCTATCAGCTACCTGTATGAGAATCTCACCTGCTCTATCAGCGACCTGTATGAGAATCTCACCTGCTCTATCAGCTACCTGTATGAGAGTCTCACCTGCTCTATCAGCGACCTGTATGAGAATCTCACCTGCTCTATCAGCTACCTGTATGAGAGTCTCACCTGCTCTATCAGCGACCTGTATGAGAATCTCACCTGCTCTATCAGCCACCTGTATGAGAGTCTCACCTGCTCTATCAGCTACCTGTATGAGAATCTCACCTGCTCTATCAGCTACCTGTATGAGAATCTCACCTGCTCTATCAGCCACCTGTATGAGAATCTCACCTGCTCTATCAGCCACCTGTATGAGAATCTCACCTGCTCTATCAGCTACCTGTATGAGAATCTCACCTGCTCTATCAGCTACCTGTATGAGAATCTCACCTGCTCTATCAGCCACCTGTATGAGAATCTCATCTGCTCTATCAGCCACCTGTATGAGAATCTCACCTGCTCTATCAGCCACCTGTATGAGAATCTCACCTGCTCTATCAGCTACCTGTATGAGAATCTCACCTGCTCTATCAGCTACCTGTATGAGAATCTCACCTGCTCTATCAGCTACCTGTATGAGAATCTCACCTGCTCTATCAGCTACCTGTATGAGAATCTCACCTTCTCTATCAGCTACCTGTATGAGAATCTCACCTGCTCTATCAGCTACCTGTATGAGAATCTCACCTGCTCTATCAGCTACCTGTATGAGAATCTCACCTGCTCTATCAGCTATCTGTATGAGAATCTCACCTGCTCTATCAGCGACCTGTATGAGACAATCGACTACTTCCAACTTCCCCCTTGGCATTTTTTCTAAATCATAATGACACTGTACAAGATGCCTCCCCCTGTCTTAAAAATCATTTGTGAGGCGTCGTTGCGAATTCAGGCGCTCATCAAAATATTGAAATTGAAGAAACCAGCATTTTTTTTCTGGTTTCTGAATTTTTATAGAAAATTTTAAAATTTTTTTTTTGGCTCAAAACCTTTCATATCCATTTAAAAACACATTTGTGAGGCATCTTGGTGAAATCAGGCGCTCGTCAAAATAACGAAATCGGAGAAACAGGCATTTTTCCGCCAGTAACGCAATTTGTCTATCGAATTATATTTTTTAGCTCAACCCCTTTTATGTCCATATAAAAATATATTTCCTTGTGAATTTTACTGAAACACTTGGAGTATAGGTACAGAATATGTCATTTTTCAGTTTTCAAGGACTCTTTAGCTTTTGGAGTTACCAAACTTTGGCGGCCATTTTCTCGCTAATTTCATCACAGAAACCAGGCGACTTCACCCCTTTCAATGGGAAATATCTTGACTTCTAATCAAGTTAGATGGGTATTATTTTCATTGACAACAAGGCAAATGAATATGCATTCAGATGATACCAATAACTCCACATGCCCAAAAATTGACGAGTGCCAGATTTCACAGCGTCGAGACACACTGAAAATTGTTGACTAAAGGCACAAAAAAATTTTAATTTTCAGTTTCTAATGGCTCTCAAGCTACGGAAGTCACCAAACTTTGGCAACCATTTTCTCGCTAACGTTACCTTTGAAACCAGGCAACCCCCACTTCCTTCAATAGCAAGTATCTCGACTTCTGTTCAAGATATTTGAATATTTTTAAAAGTTAAAAGCAAGCTTTTAGATGATGCCAATAACTCTACTTCCCCAAAAATTGACGTGCCTGATTCCGCCACGCTGTGACACATTTTTATCCCTGGCAGTGGATGGATGGCGTGGACAATTTCAGCTGTGTTACTTTCAATGTCGACTGCTATGAGTTGAAAGTTTTCAAAATGGGCTTTGTGCTATTTCTGCCACAGCTGCATGCTTGGTGTTGTACGACCGTCGCCTGGGTTGCCTCTCCTCACACCCCCAGCCGTCCTCGCTGACCTTCATCAAGGCCGTCCAGGAGATGTTCCGCTTGACGGGAGAGCTGGTCTTCTACCCTCCGGCCTTGGGGAAACTCATCCGGCCGAGAGCATGGAAGGCTTTCCGGGACAACATGGACGTTTTGTTCCGTTATGGTGAGATTGGTCGACGGTCTACCAATGTCTGTGTTGTAGTGGTTAGGTGCTCGGTTGTGGCACACAGGAGACCATAGTTCAATTCTCATGCAGTGAGTAATTTTGAAACATTATCGGTTTTATGGGAAGCAAACACTGGAAGCAGGGGCTAAACAGTCAGACACTGCCAAACTGATCAGATCTTTTGCTGTCTTTTGCCCGGTACCCATTCCCACCTGGATGAAGTTAGAAAAATTCGTGTAAAGTGCCTTTGCTAAGGACACAATGTCCAAGACCCTGACGAGATTCGAATTTTCAACCACATGGTTGAAAGTCCGCCATATCTTTAGAGCTTATTGCCAGGGTTTTTTTTCAGGGAATTTATTCTCACAACTCAGAGAAGTCCTTTACCTCTTAAAAAAACAAAACATTGTTTATCTTTATTCTCTTGAATAAAACCTTTTTTTTCCTAAACTTTCAGCGGAGGAGGAGATAACTCATCGCTTGTCGGAGACAGACTCCCTCAATCCCAGCTCGTTCATTGGCCACATCCTGTCCCGGGATTCCTTGACGCCAGATGAACTGGTATCCACCGTGACTGAGATTATGAGTGCTTCAGTTGACACAGTACATACTTTTTGCTCATCCTTGTATAGTTCACAAAGGTTTTATGTATTTGTTCATGGCACTAAACTTTTTTTTTGTCCTGTGTCCACTTTTTTTTAAAGATACCTGTGGTTGTGATTGAGTTTTTTTAAAAATGTGCTTCATAACATAAGTTGTACCAAACATTACTGAAAGTTTTTTTTTCTTTTGTGTGAGTCAAAACAAAAGATGGAACAAAGTTTGCTGCCGTGAGTAAATGATGATGTGTTTGACGATGTTAGTAGCGAGAGAGTAGATGGGGACAAGACGTTTGTTTCCTTGAAATACGTGAAATAAAGTGGCGTACGGTGAGTCGAATGTGAATGTGCAGTGAACAGTGAAGTAGAAGGGATTACTTAGACTATAAAGTAAACAAAAAATTCAATCACATCAGAAAGAGAGAGAGTTGGGGCTTCGAGGGGGAGGGGGAGAGAATGACAGAGAGAGAGAAAGAGAGTGAATTAAAGAGAAAGGAGGGAAAGAGAGAGAGAGAGAGAGAGAGAGAGAGAGAGAGAGAGAGAGAGAGAGAGAAAGAAAAATGGAGAGAAAAGATCACTATTAAAACAGTATGGAGCTCATTAGTTTTTTGTGGGGGTTTTTTGTATCGTTATGAAGCTCATTGAGCACTTTCTTAATGGAGACACGCTATAGAGTGAAATATATTTCTAATGCTATTATTATTGTTATTATTATTACTATTAGTAATATTAGTGTTAGTATTATTTTGATTATTATCTTTATTATTACTACATTAGTAGTATTAGTGTTATTATTATTATTATTATTATTATTATTGTTGTTGTTGTTATTATTATTATTATTATTATTATTATTATTATTATTATTATTATTCTCGTTATTATTGTTATTATTTTTGTTAGTATTGTTATTATTATTATTACTATTATTATTACTACTATTTTTATTATCTTTATTATTACTATCATTATCGTGAGCAGACGTCCAACAGCGTGCATGCCTTACTGTGGGAGGTGGCTCGTCGACCTGACGTCCAGGACAAAATGTATGACGAGATCTCTTCTGTGTTGCCACATGGCACAGAGGTCACCTACCAGAGGCTGGAAAAACTGGCGTACACCATGGGGGTCATCAAGGAGGTCACCAGGTAGGTGTTTTTCTTCGTGAAGAAAACCAACAGAAAACCAACTGAGGCGCTGATTTTCCTGTTAAACCTGGTAGTACAGATTTTTGGCCGACTTGCGCATACTTCACTTTACTCTTTTACTTTTCTCCGTCCTCTTGTACCTCTAGGGCGTCGAGGGGAGAAAGAGCTTCCTGTCTCTAGCAAGTTTGATGGCCTGGCTGGGTGGGATATTGAATGTTCTTGGGGTATCCTTCACACCCTGGGTCCAGGTCTTTCTTGGTCTTCCTCTTGCCTTGTACCCTGATACTTTCCTGTAGTAAGCTTTACTGGCAAACTGGTTAGGTGCCATGCGTATGAGATGTCCAAACCACCTGATTGTTTGCCTTCAGATGTAGTGGAGGACAGGTGTTGTTCCCACCATTTCTCTGATCTTGTTGTTTCTGACCATGTCCCGTCTGGTTTTGTTGACGGCTC
Source organism: Aplysia californica (assembly GCF_000002075.1). Classification (NCBI taxonomy): domain Eukaryota; kingdom Metazoa; phylum Mollusca; class Gastropoda; order Aplysiida; family Aplysiidae; genus Aplysia; species Aplysia californica. The sequence goes on from NW_004797552.1 coordinate 323,344, forward strand.
TCCTTAGACATCTCATCTGGCAGGTGGTTATCTTACGTTCCAGACTTTTGGTCAGGGTCCATGTCTGGCATTGGCAGGTCAAGATGGGGATGACTTACTACACGTTGTATAAAAGTAGTCTCCAGGCAAAATGTGTCAAACAGTATGTCCCGCAAGTTTTGAGTCCCTGCTTGATCATTTCCTGGGGGTCGAAAAAGTTCAAGATTCTTTTCACAGTACAGTTAATGGAACCACTGATTGAAAAGACAGTTGTATTAAAGACAACTGTCTCTTCCTACTCTGTCTCACATTTTGATTCAGGTTGGATACCTGTATGAAATGGGTTTTCTTTTTCTTTTTTCTTTTTTTCTTTTGTTCCTTATGTATTGTCAGAGTTGTTGTTCAGACGGAAAAAAATGAGATTTGTACTTTCAGATTTTAACACTTTGAATATTTTTTGCTTTTTCTAGATTTTCTTTTTTTCTCTTCCTGGTAGCTCTCAGTGCTCATATGACCTTACACAGTTGCGAGCGCCGTAAAACCCTATACTACTAACTATTAACTACTAAAGGTAGCTCTCAGTGCTCATATGACCTTACGCAGTTGCGAGCACCGTAAAACCCTATACTACTAACTACTAACTACTAAAGGTAGCTCTCAGTGCTTGACCAACCCTTAGTTACAATCCATCAATTTTCTCCCAGAACTTCTCTCTTTCTCATCCATTCCTTTCTCTCATCCATTCCTTTCTCTCATCCATTCCTTTCCCTCTCTCATCCATTCCTTTCCCTCTCTCATCCATTCCTTTCCTTCTCTCATCCATTCCTTTCTCTCATCCATTCCTTTCCTTCTCTCATCCATTCCTTTCTCTCATCCATTCCTTTTCCTCTCTCATCCATTTCTTTCCCTCTCTCATCCATTCCTTTCCCTCTCTCATCCATTCCTTTCTCTCATCCATTCCTTTCCCTCTCTCATCCATTCCTTTCTCTTGAAAGACGGCCACTTTTCTTCTCATCTATGGATGGTCATCTCAGACAATTTTATCTGTATTTAAAAGTGTGAGTACATGGTGGAATCAGGCGCTCATCAATTTTTGGGGCATGTCAAGATTGAAGTCAAGATATTTGTTGTTGAGAGAGGTGGGGTAGCCTGATGGTAGAGGTCAAATAGTTCAGAAAACAGGCTCCTATGTTTGGGGACTCTCAAAACTCTCCTCGGGAACTGAAAATGTACTTTTATTTGTGCCTCTGACTTTGATCAAACTTTTTCAGGTAGCAGTTTTTGCCCAAAAAACCCAAAAAACCAAAAGCTACAAAAATTGGCTAACAGGTTTTAAAATGTCGGTTTCTTTGATTTCATAATTTTGCCTGATTTCACCACCTGGCCACACAAATAACCATGCCTCACATTGACCTCATGACCTCCGCAGACTGTATCCCGTCGGGTTTGTGTCGGCTCGCATGCTGGAGGAGGGAGCTGTCGTGTGTGGCTATCAGATTCCTCAAGGAGTGAGTTGTGCTTTGTGTATTTGTTATATTAACCCTTCCAGCCCCGTGAGCATATATTTTCAGCAGCGCTTGTACTAGGTACCAGAAACTAAATTTTCAAACTAGCTGTATGCCAAATTTATCTGTTCCATTTGAAAGGCCTATATCCACTGAGCATTTTGGTACCATTCTTTAACCTCTCTGTCAATTTTTAAGAAAATGGTAGTTGTTTAAAATTTGATCAAATTTGTTGAAGTTAGTCACTGGCTGCAACCCCATGTTTGACAGACAATAAAAAAGTACCAAGTGCACTAAACATCTCCACATTAACAGAGCACAATCACTATAACAAATATATGGAGCCTAATTTTTTTCAAGACTGTGAGATCTTTACAAATGAGTATTTTATTGCCTCAAACACGATGATCTGTCATTATTTCGACAAAAACACCGAGCGTTGACCCGGCGGCACGCACCGGCCCCCGCGGCGAGCGAGTCGGCTCTATATTGTAGTGTACCCCGCGTGCGGGGTCACATGCTTTCTGAGTCTCGCGGAAGGATTGATGAAAAATAATTCCAAGTTAATAACTTTATTCTAATAGAAAATGAACTGATCTTTTAATTGATGCCAGTTATAAGCCGGTATTATACATATTTTGTGTAAAAAGGGATCTTTAAACATTTTGACGGTATTTTTAAAAGCTTTTTATAAAGACGCCAAAGGCACTTGGTGTTTTATAGCGAAAGAACGAAGAAACGGCGATTGGAATTACCCCGATTTTACCGATACCACGCGGTCGGAAGGCCGCGAGTGCCTGCGAGGCCATGTTTACGCTACCTACTTGTACCTCCCACCATTCCAAGAGCGTATATTCTCAGTTTCGGGGGGGTACCGAATTTGCACATTTTTCGAAAGTAGCGAACCTACTTAAAGTTTAATTTTCAAAATATTTGTTCATTTACCTTTAAACAATGTTGTTTGTCATTATCTATACCTCATTACAAAGATACTACATCTCATTTTAGAATGCATGCCTCTTTTTCTGAACTACTGCTGTATTGGCTGGGACTGGTGTTAGGGAATTCAGAAAACTGCTGGGGCTGGAAGGGTTAAGTGTATGGGATTGACGCTTGTAAAGGTGTGGATGGTTGATATCAAACAGGACAGACCACAGATACCTTAATACGCACACAAGACACAAAACACCACCGCGTCATATTGGTCAGCCACCACTCACCCAGTGCAATGACTCATCTTTTTTATTGAAGAGCTCTCATCAATCAAGCATGAACTGACCCCTCAGTAGTGTTTTAGGCCTTTCCCAAAGGGGGGACATTTTTCGTTCAAGCATAGTAGAATTGTAAATGTGCTGACTCATGTCACACTCATAACTGTGCCTGATCTTCAACAGGGAACTGCTGCTTTTTCTTTCCTGATCCTTACTATTGTCATTTTCCTCTACTTCTTTTGTATGTTTGTCACTCTCTTGTGACCTGCTATTTTGGGGTGCCTTGATAGTCGAAGCAGACTTTGTGCTGTTGAAGCTAGAGAGGTGAGCAGAGTAAGTCTGATTCCCTGTAAAGATTTCTCTGTTGACACCCACCCCTTGGCGCTCATATGACCTTATGCAGTTGTGAGCGCCGTTAAAACCCTCTACTAAAACTAAAACTAGAAGCATGAACTGTTGTTTCCCTTGGCTTATACTAATCAGAGCCAAAACATTAGGGTACAAAATATACTTACTTACTTGTCTTACTTGTCCACTGTGTTGGGGTCACTGCTGTCGGAACATGTCCATCTCTGCCCTCCCCCCCTCTTCAGGATCCAGCCCAGCGGTACAAAACATAATACAATTATGGCCTAGTGGTTAGGCTCTCGGACTCGCAACCGTAAGGTCGTGGGTTTGAATCCCGTCAGGGACCCGACGTTGTGTCCTTGGGAAAGGCATTTTACATTTATTTTCCTCACTTCACCCAGGTGGGAATGGGTACCCGGCTATAGACAGCGAAAGATCTTGTCAGTTTGTTAGTGTTTGAGTGCTTAATCGGCTGCTTGCACTGTATGCTTCCCGGGAAGCTGAGAATGTTTCGGAGTGTTCTATGGTCTGCTGGGGTAATAATATAGTGTAAAGCGCATAGAGCCTGCTGTTGAGCGGGGATATGCGCTATACAAATGCTATCTATTATTATTATTATTAATACTGTTACAACACCCCTGTCAACGCTTTGCGGTAGTTTTAAGAGACGGGATCTCTGAATTTTAAATCCGTCTCCAAAAGGACTGAGCCATATGGGTTGGGAGCCTTGAAAAATCCACAAAAACGACCCGAGTTCAAGAATTCCCAGTTTGGGATTTGAACCAGGGCCATCTCCTCACTAGGCGGGCATGATATCAACTAATGAAAATAAAAATAATAAATACCCTAACAGCTGAGCTAATGGAGTGCCCTTTATGTATAAACTTGTATGTTAATGTATAAACTTGTATCTTAATGTATAAACTTGTTTCTTAATGTATAAACTTGTATCTTAATGTATAAACTTGTTTGTTCTCACTTCATAACAATGTATGTCTGTGTGTGTGATGAGAGAGAAGGTCTGTGTGTGTGCATGTGCGTGTGCGCGCATATATGAGGAAAGATTAATTGTACACCACATTTATTGTTCATTTATTAGTTTGAAATGATAAAAGAAATTGCGTTGAAGAAAATGGCATCAGTTGAAAATGTACAAATTTGACCCTTGGGTTGGTTTTCAGTCTATATCTCCATTAGCAGATTACGAGAACTAACTCAATTTGTCAGCACGTCAAATATTTATCTCCTTTGACCTTGGACGATATTATTTCCCGTGTTTCCCAGACACAGGTGTACGTCTCCCACTACGCCCTGGGCCGCAACCCCGAAGTGTTTGAGAACCCGACAGAACTCTGCCCCGAGCGTTGGATTCGTAACTCTGGCGTGAAACCTCCAGACCCGTTTAGTTACGTCCCTTTTGGGCTGGGCCAGAGAAGTTGTGTCGGTGAGTCAGTGTAGAGATGGATGTGTATGTGGGTGTATGTGTGATGTATTTAGGTGTATGTGTGATATGTATATTTTGGTGTATATGTGATATATTTAGGTGTATGCGTGATATGTATGTAGGTGTATGTGTGATGTATTTAGGTGTATGTGTGATGTATTTAGGTGTATGTGGGATATGTATATTATTTTGGTGTATATGTGATGTATTTAGGTGTATGCGTGATATGTATATTTTGATGTATATGTGATGTATTTAGGTGTATGTGTGATATGTATTTAGGTGTATGTGTGATATATTTAGGTGTATGTGTGATATGTATATTTTGGTGTATATGTGATGTATTTAGGTGTATGTGTGATATGTATTTAGGTGTATATGTGATGTATTTAGGTGTATGCGTGATATGTATTTAGGTGTATATGTGATGTATTTAGGTGTATGCGTGATATGTATTTAGGTGTATGTGTGATATGTATTTCGGTGTATGTGTGATATGTATTTAGGTGTATGTGTGATATGTATTTAGGTGTATATGTGATGTATTTAGGTGTATATGTGATGTATTTAGGTGTATGTGTGATATGTATTTAGGTGTATATGTGATGTATTTAGGTGTATGTGTGATATGTATTTAGGTGTATGCGTGATATTTGAAGGGTTCCATTGCAAAAGGAAGTGTCCGTCAAGTCTGGGCATTGGCAGAAAACCCTGTCCACTCTGTAATCTAAAATCATCTAGTGATAAAATTTGTTGTGACAGTAATTTTTTTTCTTCAAATTGCACTGTATCCCTCAGTATTTAGTATGACAAAAATTGTGTTTTCTTCACAGATATTTGCTTTTTTCAGGGACCACCCTGTTTTGTTCTTTTTGGCTCAATTTTGAAGTAAATGAAAAGTAGTGTTTTTTTCTCCTGTTGAACCCTATTTTTTAAAACAAATGTTTGTTTTTGTGTGACAATTGTACAATTTTAGTAAAAGTACCATTGTTAAAAAATGACTTCCAAAATGGAATCACTTGATAAAATGTAATCATTTTATAAAATGTACCTGGTGTACTTGTATAAGCCACTAATATCTATTTAATTTTGAGAAAAGCTTGATCATAGCCAGGCCTTTGAGCTGTGAAATGAGGGTCTTACAGAAAAGTTTGATCATAGCCAGGCCTTTGCGCTGTGAAATGAGGGTCTTACAGCAAAGTTTCAAAGTTTCAGATGGTCAAAATGTCTTTTGGTAAGAAAAGTTGGAGATGTAAGACAAACTACAGTGACAGGTGGTTGGTGGTAGGCGGGTGGGATGTTTGATGGGTGGTGGGTGGGATGTTTGATGGGTGGTGGGTGGTGGGTGAGATGTTTGATGGATGGTGGGTGGGATGTTTGATGGGTGGTGGGTGGGATGTTTGATGGATGGTGGGTGGGATGTTTGATGTTTGGGAGCTGGAAATGGAAGGGTCTTGTAGTGTCTCGTTTTCTTGTCAGTTTTCTCCTCACTTGTTTGACCTTGTCTGTGTTTGTCTGAGTGCTGTCCCCTTGTTCTGATTGGGATGAAATCTCGAGATATATATTATGTGCTGTGTACAACATTCTGAAGTGGAATCACGTGTCAACTGTTCTCTCCCACTCACGTGTCAACTGTTCTCTCCCACTCACGTGTCAACTGTGTCAACTGTTCTCTCCCACTCACGTGTCAACTGTTCTCTCCTCCACCCCCCCCCCCAACCCCAGGTCGGAGGATTGCTGTGTCGGAGATGCAGTTGCTTTGTGTTGAGGTAAGGAATGTTGGTGTTGGTTCTCTTGGTGGTCTGTTGGTGATGTATATCTCTCTATTTTTTTTAGTGGAGAAAAATGTTTCATTTCGTTTTTCTATTTTGAAAAAAGTTCCGGATTTTTTTTTTCTATTTGGAAAAAAGTTCTGGATTTTTTTGTTGTTGTCTATTTGTAAAAAAGTTTGAAGATTTTTGGGGCTTTTTTCATGTGAAAAAAAACAGAACAAACAACAGTTGATGATTTTTCTGTTTGTTTGTTTTTTTGTATGTTGAAAAAACAGTTTGATGATTTTTTGGGTTTTTTTCTTTGTTTTTCATGCCAATAACCAGCTTCTCCAACGGTTTCGCTTGAGCACCACAACACGGGAACTGAAGCTTGTTTCTCGCGCGGTTCTGGTGCCTTCTGAGCCCATACAGCTGACCCTCACTCCACGGTCATCATAAATCCACACATGAGACGGCGACTGAGACTCTAACAACCTCCCCCCAACCTCCGTCCCACCCCCCAACCCATCCCCCAACCCCCGTAGATCCCAATCTGGAAACCGAACAGCTGTGCAAAAAAAATCTTCTCTGAGATGTCCTCATTTCAAGACTCGACTAGAACAGTGAAGCTTTATCACCTTTTGTTTCTTGTATGACACGTTTTTTTCTCCATATTTCTAGTGAACATTTCCTCACAGTCAGCCAGACTTGATGTCCAACTAGTAGTGGACTTGATTTCTCCCAAGTTTAGCTCCTTCGAGCCTGTCAGAAATTTACCACATATTATACGTGCGGCGTGCGACGTGCGACCCACAAAACATGAACGGATTGTGTAGCAAAAGGACCCCTCACCCTGTATTCCTGAGTTATACATGAGGCTTAGTTGTAGGTCAATGTATGGGAAGTTGACTAGTGGAGCCCGATGTAACAACTGCTGTCACCTATGTTTTTTAGTAGAATTCGATGTTGTTGCTGTTACGGTACCATTATTGCTGTATGCAATACAATGATAACAATATATCGCTTTTGTGAACTTGCCTGCCATGTGACAATTTCTACTTTTTTGTATACAATCTTTTCTTAATATATACATTCAGATTTACAGAATGTGGCATCTATATATATAGAATATTTTATCCACATTCATTCATATTATTATTACAATTATGTTACTTCTATTTTTGTCTAAAAAATTATCTCAAATGTATCACTGTTTAGGCAAAAAATGTGTTAACACCATGTTTGCCTAAATTATGCAGTTATTACAAAACTCCGTCAGTGTCATTGACAAGATTATTTTCAGTGATATCCAGTGGCACAGTGGACTTTGAGCATAATTTAAATGTGTCACAACGCAATGGAATCAGGCGCTTGTCAATTTCTGGGTAAATGGAGTTATTGGTATCTTCTTAAAAGTTCTTATATGTGCCTTGCTTTCGATGAAAGAAATATCCATTTATCTCGAGAAGTCGGGATATTTGCGATTGAAGGAGATGGGGTCACCTGAAGGAGATGGGGTCACAGCTGGTTTCAGAAGTAAAATTAATGAGAAAATGGCTGCTAAACTTTGGTGACTTTCAAAGCATAAGAATCCTTGGAAACTGCAAGTTTACTTTTTTTGTGCCTTTATTCAACGTTTTTCCATAAAATCCACACCTAATAGTGTTTTTGAATGGACATACAAGGTTTTGAGCCCCCCAAAAAAAATTAGAAAAAAATGTCCAAACTGGCCATGATATGCTGATTTCTCAACTTTCACTATTTTGACAAGTGCCTGATTTTACCACGATGCCTCACAGATAAAAGATACCTTTGCCAGCTGATGATTTTAGGACTTTTTCTTTTCTTTTTTTGAACACTTATTTAGATTTTCAGTCTGGAGGCAAAGGAAAAATGGCCAAAGATTTCCTTTTTTGCCTTATGTTTACATTTTATAACAATTGGAATATTTTGGTACATATACATTTTTGAGGCATCGTCACAGTTTCAGTAAGTGTCACTTTTAACTTACAATGACTGCTGAAATCTTACAATGATACTCATACATATACATATATATATATCTTTTGTTTTTTACGACATTTTGAGCAAATTTGCTTTGACATGGTATCTTGATCGAGGTGCTGTTGAAATTATGTGGACCTGCTCTGAAATAAATTTCTAATTGTTATTTGGTATAGGTCTATATATTTATAATATAATAGATACATAGTAGTTTGAAGTATCTGTTTTGATTTCTTATGACTCTTTAATATGTAATAATAAATGAGTTGAGGAATACTCTTTGTTGTGAGAAAGTGCACTCTTCTTGCTTTAGATTTAGAGAATGAGTTCCTTTTTTTGCTTCGGAGAGGGGAGGGTGTGTCTTGTGTTAAAAAAACATTTGGGTGAGGTGCTCTTTTAAAAACTTTTGATTTGAACTTCTTTTGTTTTTGATGGCAGTGAGTGGGTGAGGGATGCTCTGTTGTGGTTTGCACCTTCTTTCCTATCAAAGTTCTGTCATCTCTCCTCCTTTGTTATATTTGTTTCCTTCTTGTATCACCTTATCTTTGGCACTTATATGACCTAATTGTGTTGCAAGCGCAGTAAAAGGGTTACTAAAACATTAAAAATAAGATTATGGAAGTGGTGTCTGTCCTATTTGCTATTGACAAAGAAAAGAATGAAGTGTACTCTGCCGTAAACTGACAAAACATACCTCCAGTCTGTGGGAGAGCCACTGGGAAAACCAGAAAAATAATAAACTAAATGAAATAAAACCCAAACTAGAACAGGGAAATCCTACGGACCTCTCCAGAAGAGACGAAGTCATTTTTACTCGATTGCGCATCGGACACACAGCCCTGACCCACAAATACCTCCTACAGGGGGATGAGAAGCCGTTCTGTGTCAGATGCGAACAAAAGATGTTTTGTCAGCTTACAGCAGTGTACTGGCATAGGTTTTCTTCTGCTTATAGTAAGCTCTGACCGTGGTATGAAACATGACTGTGTTTAAATGGGGTGGTCTCGATGGTTTGGGTTGTGGTACGTTCTTCGCATCGGTGTCTGTGGTGTAGTGGTTGGTTGGGGACTTTGCTGTCACACGCAGAAGACCAGAGCTTGATTCTCTTGTGGGGTAATTTTTTATCAAGTATCTCGGTCTTTTTGCTGGGACGTCGTATCCCCCTTAGCCCGGGTTGGCCCTGATAGGCAAGGCTGAAGCCCACCTCTTAAATGATCTGAACTGTGTGGATGGGGGCGTAAAGACACTGAACAAAAGAAAAAAGAAACATTCTCCGCTCAATACATGTACAGAGTTTTCCTGTGGAAGACTGGAGTATATGAAGGAACGCTTACAGAAGTTGCTGGTCATGAGTAGTAGGGGGGGAATGATTGAAGTGACACAACGGATCTGTTAAGTTAACTTAAGTTTGTTTTATTTCAGAGCACAAAAATAAAGCCTCTTCATCGTGGTCAGAGATCGTCCAACATTATCGACGAAGGGAAAAACAACAAGACATCATGTAACACTTTGCCCTCACTTACCGCCATAATGAACCGGTGAACATTATTTGTTCCTGTCACCTGGCGCAGCCGAGAAGTCTGTTGCAGTCACTCTCCTGGCTGGGTGACCAGATGGGGTATTTGTACTGCTGGCTGTGTGACTGCAAAGTGTTAATACAGTCCTTGTTAACCCTTTAATGGCCAGTGCCCACTTTCGCCGCCTTTGATTGTCTAAATTTTATATTTTCATACCGCTCACCTACATGTATTTCCTAACGGGGCACAAAAGAACACCTGACAATACTCAGGTGACCCCCACCGCCCACCGAAATGACCAAATCTCTCATTTGTGGGTGATAGCGTCCCAGTTGGCAAGCACTGGTGTTTTAAAAAATTACTGTAGTTATCTGGCACAATTCTAGTGGCCGGTATTTGGAAGCTGAGTCTAGTTTTGAGTTTTGCACCCTTTTCAACAAATAAAAAAGGCCTTCAAAGAAGCCAGAGACATCTTGCAATACAGAGTTTATAACTTTCAGATCCCTAAAAGGAGACAGGTTTAGGTTTATTAGAAATACATCATAAGAGATTCAAATTGGAACCCATGCCATCTGTGTATGATGTAACAACACATTTGTTCAGTTGCTTTACCTATTATCATACTGTCCCCGTCGTTTTACGCAAGAAAAATTCTGAAATTACGCAAACTGAGCCCAAAAATGTGAAATTATGCGATTCTGCTAATTTTAACAAAGACTGATAAAGGAAAATAATTGTAAATTATGCAAAAAATGATCAAATTTTGCTAAATTATGCGGGGTGCATAAAACCACGGGGACACACTCCTGTGACGATAGCTTCTGTTCAGGGACAACTGTACAAACATATTGTCTATTAATGTCTGGTGATTATCTTTGAATGACCCAAAATATCTTTCTTCTAAATTGACAATAACTTTGAGTAACCCCCTTGGTAAGACAGAATTGTCTGCCTGCAGGAATACAGATATGTGAAGTGTAAAGCGCATAGAGCCTGCTGTTGAGAGGGGATATGCGCTATACAAATGCTATCTATTATTATTATTATTATTAAGTGTGCTGACAAAATGAGTTACTTCTTGGATTCAGACCTCAAAGAAATAGATCCATGCTTATAGTAGGGGAAGTTTTTACAATTTATAGGTATGAGACAATAAAAGACATGTTATAGTTTTATAGTTAAAGAATATGTCATCAATAGAAAATCTACAAATTTGACCCTAATGTCGATTTTTGGCCAATATCTCTATTTGTGGATTGCGAGAAGTTACTCATTTTGTCAGCATGCCTCACATTTGTGAAATATAAAGGAAACATGTGATAGCCTTTATCATTCCATTACCACTGTGCACATCACAACACAGCTACCGAAACAAAGAGATATATAAATAATGAGCAGAAAACCTGGATGGACACAGTGACATAAACAAAGAAACAAATTTGTGATGCGTTTACAATGAATACACAGAAGAGACTAAGGCACTTTTGAATGGACGCAAATATAACGTACGTAAAAACCCCATAGAAAGCCCTGAAATGTAAAACAAAAATAACCGGAATACTGTAGTTCTGTGGTCTAGCATGCACATAGCGACACGCATGTAGTGAAATATGCACATAGTACATAACGAAACTCTTACATAGACAACATATCTTCAGGTCCCTTATATGTGAGGCATCGTGGTGAAATCAGGCGATGGTCAAAATAAAGAAATAAAAAAAATCATCATTTTTTCGGTCAGTTTGGAAATTTAACAAAATTTTTGTTTTTTGGCTCAACACCTTGTATGTTCATTTCAAAACATTCATATGTGTGGGAGGATTTTATGGAAAAACGTTGAATAAAGGCACGAAAAAAGTAAATTTGCAGTTTCCAATGACTCTTGAGCTATGGAAGTGACCAAACTTTGGCTGCCATTTTCTCGTTAATTAATTTCTGAAACCAGGTGACCCCACCTCTTTCAATCGCAAATATCTCCTCTTCTGTTCAAGATAAATGGATATTTTTTTCATCAAATGCAAGGCAAATCGATTCAAACCTTTAAGATGATACCAATAACTCCATATACTCAAAAATTGACGAGTGCCTGATTCTACCGCATTGTGACACATATGTTCTTTGTATTTAAAATGCACACCTAGCAAAATTTAAACGCAACAAGATTTCCGGATTCTGCTATTTGCGTTCTAGACCGTAATACAAACACCTGTTTCAAACACATCACAGACAAGTTTTTATACAATTGACCAGTCATGAAAATAGAAAAACGAGTAAGTATTTCTTTTCGAAAGGCAACAAAATAATAGGCTACATTCAACACCATCTTTTTATTACTAAAAGGATGCTAGCTACAAAGGACCAAGTTTTGCAAGTAAGAAAGCTGATATATTTACCTATGTTATAACGTGAACCGTAGGTTGACACACCATTCGGCATCGAAACTTCGTTGAGACTAAAAATAGAAAAATAATTTTTACGGTAGAGACTTCACACCCAAAGCTCGTCAACTTCAACCTCAAGGTCTATGGTCCACTTCAAGCCAAAAGTTCAGTGGAAGACACCGACTTACACATCACTTTTCAAAATGACATACATGGTGAAGTTTGAAACTAAGCAGTCAGTGTAGTGGAAATAATTGTTCTACTGTTCCTTTTGGTAAGGATCTGTTTTTATTTCTCTTCTGGAATCAAACTTTTTCATTTGCTAAGTGTGTTTTTTTTATTTTGACAAAGTTGAACTTGGTACAATAAATATTGCTTAGCCTTCATGAGAACAACGACATAAACTTTGGCAACACATAAAGAGAAGTTCATTAAAATGGGAACTCTTTTAAAGTTCAACAGGTTGCCTTTGAAGAAGGCATTGGATTTGATGTCTTAAAAAAAAATACACGTATATAAATACAGAAAACAGAAAGTAATGCTGAATAAGCTGAAACTTCAAAGTTTCTTTTGAACAAAAATTATCATCGATTTGAGTTGACAACTTATTAATATAAATACAATAGGCAAATATTGTGAAGTGAAAATTCCATAATCCACACTCACAGTCATCTTTCATGATCGCTATTTACAAAAATATACAGGTTTTTAAATAATCAGTTCTTCTTGCTAAAGTTTCATAAAATAAATTGATATATATATATATAAAGTTAGCCGTAAATTTCAGCAGTTTAAATTCAGGTTCACGGCCAGCGTTTGAACTTTGTCCCCATCAAATCAGCCAATATATTAAGCACTCTCTTTTTTTTTCGAAACATGACCTTAAAACGGTTGAAACTGAAATCGGTCTTCATTCTGGATTGATTCACTTTCTTATGGAGAAAGAGGACACGTGAGAAAGTCTTGTCGTCTGCTGAGCTCTAGGGAAGGGAGACAACAAGCTTGTTCTGCTGAGTGGGTTACCGCCCCTGAGAGAGCTGTTGGCGTTTCGTGACGTCGTGCCGGGCTTCTGACGCTGTCCAGGATGCAGTTTGGTTGGAGAATACTGTTGAAAAGATTTTTTAAAAAGGACGAAGGGGATGGGGGAAAGGATGATGTGTTAATAATTTTCCACAGAAAAATTTCAGTGAAGGCTACACAACACGACAATAATTTACCCATGACAAAGCATAGCTGGCGCAGATGATGCCAAAGATCATTTCTAGCCCTGGAAAACTATTGTAGCAACTACAGGTGAACCTAGGTATATATATAAACATGTACCTAATAATATAACATAAGTAGAAAATTTAAAGGAAAAAAAATAAAAGAAAAAGTAGGCTACCCGTTAACGATGACTAAAAAAAAATAATTTTCTTTTCTTAATCCCCCACCACATTTTTTTTTGGGGGGGGGCTTATGAGCAGGTTCTAATTTAACTTTAGGTAAAGTGAAGAATTTTACGTGTAAGTTGTTGCTCATTTATTGGAAGACCCCAGCACCTACCTCCACTCACAATAGCATTAATCTGAAGAGCGTATGTATGCTTGTTCATTCACTTGTAGTATGTATGTTAAGATGAATAGGTATTGCACGGCGTTTAGAGCAGTATTGTACAGAAGTGGGCGCTATAAACATTACAGTATCTGCACTATTATCATTATTATTATTATTATTATTATTATTATTATTATCATTATTATTATTATTATTATTATTATTATTATCATTAATAATTGATTATTACTTTTGAGCTTAATACTACAGATGATACGCAACGACACAAGGCAAAAGTGAGTGAGTGTTCCAAAAGCAACAGTGTTTGTTGAGCTGTCACAGTACAGGTGCCCGGTGTGGAACTATAACATACAACAATGGTAGAACATACACAGTGTATGTGAACTTGAGCTTATACTGTTATTAAATTGAAAACATTAACGACATACAAAAATAGATTGATCTACCGCAGCAGTTGTCCTATGACTTTATCCTTGGAAAAGGACATTAGGGGGAAAGGAGGGGGGGGGGGTAATGACGACACTTACGTCTGCTGCTGTTGGACAGCGTCCATTGCTCCACTTCTGTTTTGGATGGTTTTTTTTATTGTTCTTCTTTAATTTAGGAGTTTTTACGCCTTTATCAACGCAATTTAGATAATCTACGAGGCGCGTACTATGACCTTGCCTGTCAGGGCCAACGCAGGTAGAGAGGGATACGAGATCCGAGCAGAAAGACCGAGACACTTGATAAAAAAATTCTCCCCACTTGGGAATTGAACTTGGGTCTCCTACAAGCGATGGCAAACTCACCTAACTGTAACACCACAGACCTCCGTCCAATGTTCTTCAATATTAACTTACACAACACACATGCACGGAGAAACATTTCCCTGTAGATTACATTTTGGTGTCTTTCCCTCTCAGCTGTCAGGTTCGCGGTTCACGACATGAAAACAAAATCTTTCCGTTATCATTAAATAATAGCCTTCTAATAATAGATACCATTTGATTATAACACACATTTCCTCTCATCAGCAAGCTCTATGCGCTTTACAATCTATACTATTACCCCAGCAGAACTGAAACAATCTCATTTTCCTGGGAAGCATACAGTGCAAGCTGTCATTTTACAGACGCTAAAACTCTCACATACTAACATTAAACATTAAAGCATAAAATAACGTCGGCCTAGACCCTACAATTATAACGTTCTGTAATGACACGCTCATGAAATCTTAACCACACCAAAGTTCACATACATATTCACCACACAGCAAAAACAACAACAAAAAAATTACTAAAGAGTAAAAACACAAGACATGGAAACTGAACTCAACATATTAAGCAGGTGGATAAAATAATACCATATTGAATTATTACTTGTTAAGGTGCAGGCAAAAACACATGTAGATCTATATATATATACACACATTGTAGTAGCATTAGTAGAGATAATAATATCGTTACATGCGTGAAAAAAGGTATGAAGGTACATTAGAATAGAATGAATACATGCAGGGAATTAACGGTTATCTGACATGATATGGTGAAGTTACATAGCGGTTATCTGACATGATACATGCAGGGAATGCATGGTTATCTGGCATGATACATGCAGGGAATGCATGGTTATCTGACATGATACATGCAGGGAATGCATGGTTATCTGACATGATACATGCAGGGAACGCTCGATTATCTGACATGATACAGTGTTACTAAGCAGCAAACGATAGAAAAACGTTTTGTTTTTGTAAAAGGAACACATGAAGGAGTGGTGTAGCAAAGGCAAGAGTCAATGCAGTACTCTTAACATCAACAGTGGGTGCGGGTTACAAGAGATGAGATCAATAAAATAACACACAGAGTCAGTTTTCCAGAATTTGAGCAAACTGCAGCTGTTAAAGGAAATCTCTTCCAGGACAAAATAATCACAGCTACACACTTTGATTTATGTACTTTGCATCTTCAGCAAAATATTGACCAAAAAAAGTAAATTATCGAGATGGATTTGGTTCATTTGCCTTTCCCCGGAACAACAAGTGTAAATATCTCCAGAGACAGAAGTAATGCTGGAGCATGAGGGAACATCTGAGGTCCTACAAAGGATTTGATTTTACTCCTATACATAAGCCATAGCTATCGATTGTCACTATTTCAAAAACATTTTTTATTAGTATTCCGTAAACTGTCAATTAATGTTCTTATTTTCTGATTTCCTTCGTTTATCAAGAAACAGATAGTAAACAATGTGTTCTCTGTAACAAGTTGTACCCTATTGCTCTACAATTGTTATATATAACACTTTTTTTGTTTTCCGGGTTTCTTTTCAACAAAGTGTGTAGTCGTGACATTTGCCTGACACGTGACAAATGACATATGACACATGGCACATGTCACATGACAAATGACACATGGCACATGTCACATGACACATCATGACACAGGTCACATGAAACATGACACATCATGACACATGGCACAAGGCACATGACACAAGGCACATGACACATGTCACATGACACATGGCACATAACACATGTCACATGACGAACAGAACACAGTCAAAAACGTCCACACTGTCCACCACACCAAGGTTCTACCTGCCAGATGTCTGGCATAATGACGTCAGCCCCTCTGCCACGTTAGTGCTTCTACAGGCGCCCGGGAGCGGAAAAACAAAACAGAACAAAACGAAAGTTGAGTGCTTGCAAAACTGAGGCAACAGCGAAATAAACATACCGTACAAAAATAAAATAAAATAAAAACTTCAAAGGTCTCTGTTGTATTTGAAGAACTTTTATAATCGGCTAGCTGTTCAGACGCACTAAGCCCAAAACTGTGACAGTTTAAAAAATTGCAGTTGGCTGCATAAGATGGGAGAAGATTTTTTTAGAAAAGCAAATTTTAATTATATTTTCAAAAAGAAGAAAAAAAAGGATACATAATGTGGGTGCAATCTTCTAGAGAAATGAAACACTAGCTTTTTTTTCTCTCTCTCTCCTAGAAACTTTTGTCTTCTGGGGTTAGAACATTTGAACAGCTTGTCAACAAAAGTAAGTGTCATTTGTCTATCTGTTCATTGCATGATTTCCCAAAATGAATGATCTCTCTTTCTCCTCGCCCCCTCCTCTCTCTCCTTCTCTCTCTCTCTCCTTCTCTCTCTCTCTCTCTCTTCCTCCCTCTCCCCCCCTCTCTCTCTCTCCCTCTCTCTCTCTCTCTCTCTCTCTCTCTCTCTCTCTCTCTCTCTCTCTCTCTCTCTCTCTCTCTCTCCCCCACCTCTCAGACTCTTTGAGTCATAGTATTCATCATACTAGGTTGTCTTAAAAACACAATACAACAGAGTTTCAATCAGACTGCATCAAAATAAAACAACACATTACATTCAATATGTTATGTTCAAGCTTGTCTCCAAAAAGGCTTCCACAAGAAATGAGGACAATTGAAAAGTAACCACATCAAGAAACCAATATTAACAGGAGTCAAACAATGTGTCAAAGGGAATCAAACAAGGAAATTTAAAAAAAAAGGAATGAAAGTTACACTGGTGGTGGGGGGACCTTAAACAAAGATGTTTATTTGAACCAACTCAAGAAGATGAAACCCAATTCACTGAGAACATGAAGCCACTTTGGTTCAGCTAGAAGTTTCACTTAAGCCTACTGAAAGCTGAGACACCATTTGGCATTGAGAACTCTTTAGGACTACAGGTAGTTGTTAGGTTTAGTAATAAGAGTTTTACGGCACTTGTAACACACATAGGTCATATAGATTATGTCCAATGGACTATATTCTAAAAGGGGATGTGGAAAACCGAGCTGATCTCTATGAAGGTTTCTGTAAATGTTGGTGTTTTTGCACCACCATCGACACGATTAAGATCATTTAGAAGTTGCACTTCCGACCCTGTCTATCTGGTACCAGCCCATGTTGAATGCAACATCCCAACAAAAAGGTCGTGATAGGCTACTCGATAAAAGTTCACCCCACTAGGGATTCAAACTCAGAAGGTCTGTGTGCAAGGGCGAGGGTATTGTGTTCATCCTGTAGGCCTACATTATTGCCTGCAATTAGGTAATGTATGAGCCCAAAGTTAAAGTCCCATGCACCATTTTGGGGGTTAGGTTTTGGGTATATTTTACGCCCCTATTGATAAAATTCAGGTGATTTAGCTGTTGGGATACAACGCCCCTGCAGAAAGACTGAGGTACTCGATCAGAAGTTCTCCCCTCATGGCGTGCTAACCTCTACACCACAGATGTTGGTGTTTAAGGGTTTCATCTTCTCTGTCAGCTTCGTTTGTCACAGAACACAAAGAAACAAAGATGTTACATTCTGCCTGGGAGACATGAACAGTTTTTCACAGTGAAATCAATTTTTAAAAGGATCAAACAATGACATGAAAAGCCAGTAAACAGCTTGTCTGTGCGAGGACTTACGTTCTTGTTCCGTTCCCCGTGCCGCTTGAAGTTGTGGGCTCCCTGAAGGGCCATGTGGACAGACGTCAGAGATTTGAGAACACCGGCCCCGCCCATGAGACCACGCCCATACTGAGCCGGCCAATCACAAGCCACAAGGGTTAGCGTGTGCGGAAAGCGGTGCAAGATGGGAAACAAGAAAACACAGTGAGGGTGAGCGGGCCGGATGTGTAAGTCTTCCGGATGGGCACCACGGCAAACGGACGTGCAAACTCACAAGTTGTCAAAACCAGCACCAGTTAGGCCTAGCATTATCATCTCCATCATTCAAACCAAATCTCATATAATATATTATATGTATCAATAATTATTATCAACATTATCATCTCCATCATTCAAACCAAATCTCATATAATATATTATATGCATCAATAATTAATATCAACATTATCATCTCCATCATTCAAACCACATTCCAAACGCATGAAAGTCCACAACTATTATTAATATTACCATCTCCATTGTTCAAACCACATCTCATAAGAATCAAATTCCACAGTTCAATGCTTTAAAAAAATACAGTTATTACCAATAGACTTTAATAGTTTATCTGTCATTGTCTGACGATGACCAATGAATCTACAGAGGAGAATATTTCTTTGCATAAATAGAAGAAATAAGGATTAAGACGATCTGTGGCTCCTGCTTTGGCCAATGAGACCAATCCAGGCGGAGAAAAACCAGAGAGGGTGTCACCAATATGTCACTACAGCTCTCTGTGGCTGAGAAAGTAGACCCACACCAATATGTCACTACAGCTCTCTGTGGCTGAGAAAGTAGACCCAATGACCTGTCACTTTCAACATCCACAATTTGATTTTTAGAAACAGCATTCTGGTGGATTTTTTTTGGAACAGTTCACACTACTAATAGTGATCGATCTTGTTCACAGGTGGTTTTCTTACGAGTGCCTCATATTTAAGAGTAGAAACATCAGCTTTCTATGTGGAGTCATCACTTCTCCTACATCCTTTTCCCCAGTGTTATTTTGGTCAAAATCAGCTTCCTGGTGAAATACAGCCATGCTCACATTGGGTCACAATCTACCACATAGCGCCCAACGTCTCCATGATGCTCTCACCACCAGTAGTACTGTCTCCCCTGACCTGACCATCAATGATTTATTTATAGAGGCACCAGCCATCCATGTGTACTGTCTCCCCATGAAATCCCTCTCAGCACATTTCTTCATCAGCGAAGACAGCTCTAGAAATAATCATCTAAAGCACAAGATGATGACTCAAGAATCAATACACGGAGATCTCACTTTTGTTTTTTCAAAGCACATGTCCCAGAGGACGTTATTAGCTGTCTTAATGTTGTTGCTTCAAAGAACATTTCTTAAAAGACACATCAGGTTGTCAGGTGGTTTCTCCGCAGCACATTTTCCAAAATAAACCAGTAGCTGTCTCCAGCTCTTCATTTCACAACACATCAGTAGGCCCAGACATCAGCAGCTTTCTCCAGCTCTTCATGTCACAACACATCAGTAGGCCCAGACATCAGTAGCTTTCTCCAGCTCTTCATGTCACAACACATCAGTAGGCCCAGACATCAGTAGCTGTCTTCAGCTCTTCATGTCACAACACATCAGTAGGCCTAGACATCAGCAGCTTTCTCCAGCTCTTCATGTCACAACACATCAGTAGGCCTAGACATCAGCAGCTTTCTCCAGCTCTTCATGTCACAACACATCAGTAGGCCTAGACATCAGCAGCTTTCTCCAGCTCTTCATGTCACAACACATCAGTAGGCCCAGACATCAGTAGCTTTCTCCAGCTCTTCATGTCACAACACATCAGTAGGCCCAGACATCAGTAGATGTCTCCAATTTGTTCCCTCACAGTTCATCAGTAGACATCCGTAGCTGCCTCTACATGGATTCTTCAAAGCACATTTCTCAGTAGACATCAACAGCAATCCTTGTGGTTACATTAGCCAAAGTATATTTCTCAGTAAACATAAGGAACGCTCCATACACGAATCTACAGCAGACCACGACAGTGGAAAAAAAAATTATCCCGTCAGTATTCGATGAAATGTATACTAAAGATCAACGACTGTCCACATTCTAATCAGCTAACTGCCACACGTGGAACAACGTAACTCACCAGGAGAGAGTGCATAATACAAACATTTCCTGGATTCAGAGTGGGGTTGTGTGCTCAGGTGAGGTGAAATATTCAAGAGAATGTTCACGGTTTGTCATTGTTATGAAGGTACACAAGCACACATCTCTAATTCTAAAAGTTAGAATTAAGATTGATAACCTTGAAAATAACAACTGAATTCATGATATAAAACAGATTAGAGGTAGCACGCAGAAAAACAGAGCATTTCATTTCACAAGGATAACAAATAAGTCGAACATTGGCAAATATCCGTGTCAAGAAAAATAGAAAAGATTTTCACTCAGTCTCTGATTTCAATCGTCATTTCAACAGAAGAAACATTGATGAAAACTAGAAAAAACAATAAAAATGATTATGCTCAAGAGAATCTCAAAACTAATGATACAAAGGCATGCTCTAGATGTCTAGACTTCACTAGGCTACGAGTCCTACAGGTTAAGCTGTCAAGCAGTCAGAAAGCTATGAGGGCATGAAAATCTGCAGCACCAAGTGATAATATTTATTAATATGATTATAATGATAAGCATTCACTGCAGAGCTAGAAATATGATGTATATCTTTGAAGCTTAATTAAACCAGCCATGGTTCTGTTCGCAGAGGAGAGAAAAGATGGAATCATACAAGAGCCAAGTTTTGAAACCAATAGATATTCAGTTGATATATATATATATATATATATCTGTAAAAATATGCTTTTATAATGTTTATATAATTATTCCAGGCAATCAAAGAGTACTACTCCGCTAACACAACACCACAGCATGTCGTCTACACAGAAAGCTAACACTATGTATCAGTATATATATATACTATTATTATAATAATCACACAGGCAAGTCATCAAGAAAGTCTTACATAATAACGTTTCAAACTCTACAGTAAAACCTCTCTATACGTCATTAGTACTAGCAAAAGGTTTCCCTGTCTGGTGTTAGTTGTTTCTAAAATAATTTCTTAATTCTTGTTGTTTAAAAAAAATCTTACAGAATTATAGTATAGTTTTAGGCATAAAATCAATTTATGTCAATAAGAAAATGTCGACCAATGCTGAACTCTCTTATGATCTTGATGACTTGTCATGTAAATTAACGTGTTCGATGAACTAGGCATTCTATTGCTCCACTCATCCTTTCAAAATAGGAACTTGCTTAACACATACACAAACACAAACATATACACAAACACACACATACACACACACACACACACAACATACAAACACACACACAATTACACACACACACAACACCAACCCCTCAACCCCCCACACACAACACACACACCAACACCTCCCCCCCCCACAAACACATATAGCACACACACTCCAACAGACACACAACAGACACACACACACACACACACACACGCACACACACACACACACACACACCGACTGACCTTTGAATGACCCCCGCCGTGATGTTTCCCGTACATGTTGTCATCATCATCGTCTGAGATCTTGAAGCTGATGTCCGGAGTCTTGGGTTTCTTCGGTGTGACAACCTGTCCAAGCAAACCTGGTTAGTTTTTTCTAAATCAAATGTCTCAATCTTGCAGCCTGCGGGCCAGTTGAGGCCCACAGGACCATATATTGAAACCCTAACTTGATATCAAAGTGTCTTGTTAGTACTTGTTTTGTTTTAGTAAGGTTTTACGGCACTCTCAACTGCATAGGGTCATATGAGCGCCAAGGAGTGGATGTCAACAGAGAAGTCCAAACGGGGAATCAGACTTACTCTGCTCACCTCTCTAGCCTCAACAGCATAAAGTCTGCTTCGACTATCAAGGCACCCCGGAAATAGCAGTTCATAAGAGAGTGACAAAAATGCCAAAGACGTAGAGGGAAATGATCATAGTAAGGATGAGGAAAGAAAAAGTAGCAGTTCCCCCTATGTTGTTCCGGCTCAGTATTGCGGCCCAAATGTGGCTGAGCTGTGTGAGAGAAAACACTCCTATGTCTCTGGCAGAAAGCAGTAGATAAGAGAAACCTTTGTTCTGAAGAACCGATCATGTTCTGAACTTCTATTAATAAAGATTGAGAAGATGCAATCAGTTTAAAAAAAACAAATTGAAACCCCCTTCTTTTTGGTGGAATGCTTGATGCTACCCATGAGGGACTGAATGCGAGAGCGAATTAACCCTATCCGTACGCCCTGGGGTTGTATTCTTCAGATTTTAGAATACTTCTAGTGTTTGAAGATCTCTTTGAAACTTTTAGTATTTCTCAAAAAATCATTTTGACAGACTGCTATGCAAAACGTACGGATCAGATTAACGAGTAAATTTTCTCTTTGGAAAGTGGGGGCACAGAGTTCCCCACGTCGTATGGAAACAATAGTGAAACACGTTGTATGAGTAGGGTTAAAAAGTGTTGTATGCCCGGCCATCGACACTATATATCATTAAGGAAGTGGGCTGCTTTGACCTTGCCTGTGAATGCCAACTTCGGCTGAATGGTGAATGGCATACTACAGCATCCCAGTAGGCAGACAGAGGCACTTTCCAAGGAACCTACACACTTAGGACTCGAACTCACTCCTCCTACAGCAAAGTACTCTCAAACACTAAAATATTTATCAAATAACAACAACAGCAACGACAACAACAACAACATCTGGCGGTGGCATCTCTTCGAGGAGGATTCAGGGAGGTTGGACTGCCTCACCCGCTACCCAAGAGAGCCCCAAACATTTTGGACGGATAGGCTACCACACGCACACACACATAACAACAACAACAACAACAACAGCAACAACAGCAACAACAACAACAACAACAGCAACAACAACAACAGTAACAACAACAGCAACAACAACAACAACAAAAACAGCAACAACAACAACAACAGCAACAACAACAACAACAAGATAATAGCTCACCCTATAGACAGGCAAGGCCCTGAAGACAGCTCCAGTGTTTTTCTCCGCGGTTGTGAAACTCTCCAGGTGACTGTTGTACGCCTGGGAACCAACAATACAGACAGGGTTATCAGGACACCCTGGAGTCCACTTAAACCAAGCTCGGATAATTAAAGAAACGTTTTATATATTATATGTACACAGAGAGAAAGAAAGAAAGAGAGAGAGAAAGAAAGAAAGAGAGATAGAGAGAGAGAAAGAAAGAGAGAAAGAGAGAAAGAAAAAAGAGAGAGAGAGAGAAAGAGAGAGAGAGA
>NW_004797552.1:348653-362888 GCF_000002075.1 Aplysia californica
CTCTCTCTCTCTCTCTCTCTCTCTCTCTCTCTCTCTCTCTCTCTCTCTCTCAGGTTATATCAGGGCAACTGGTACAATAATAATTATTACATTTGTATAGTGCTTCCTCATGCTCTATAGTATGCTGTATGCGCTTTATAATATTAGTTATTATTACCCAAGCTGACCCACGATCACTCGGAAACATTGATTGCAGCAGCTATCTGGGAAGCACACAGTGCAGGCGGCAGATTAAGAGCTAAAATACTAACAAACTGAGTTGATCCTTCGACGTCTATAGCTGGGTAACCATTCTCGTTTGGCTAAAATCAGGGAGATTCGACCTGTCCATCGTTGTTTTTAAAAAAAGAGAAAGATCAACAAAAAACATAATACACAGAATCAGAGCAGTTTTCAACCAACCTGCGCTCATCGGATCGGACAAGCATTGATTTTACGGAAAAGTTCAAAATGTAAGACTGTAAGACAAGTGCTTATGCTCGAAACAATAATTTGGAACTTCGATATCTCCAGCACTTTTAATTCGGGGAGAACTTTCAATTGTGTGTGTGTGTGTGTGTGTGTGTGTGTGTGTTTGTGTGTGTGGGGGGGGGAGGTGGGAAATGCACATTGATATATCAAACTGTGGCGATAGTGCTGCAAAACATCTACTCGACCAATCAAATCAATATATTATTGGAAACCATTGAATTTATGATGGTGAAACATTGCTGATATGCTTTTTGACTGTTGAAAAAAGTATTCAGTTTTGAAAAGATAACATTTAAATGTTCAACTCACTATTCAAGAAGATCTCAATATTTTGCACATCTTAAGAACCAGCTACATTCAGTTGAAAAGTTGTAACATTTTATCAGCAAGAATAATTGACACAATCATATCTGGTAATTTCATGTCTTATGTCCTCTTTTTAAGTTTAAAGTACGTCGACAGAAAGATTTCGGTGTATACTGAAGGCTTTTCCTTAAGTAGAAACCTTTATTCCATATCTGGAATATTTGTCTACTTCAAAGAATGATTTTCTCCAGAAAAGTAGAGGAGCAATATGAGTGCATCCCATAACACATTTATCGTCAGTCAGCTGTTCAGATACACTAAATGTACTAAATTTTGAA
The DNA here is from genome assembly GCF_000002075.1 of Aplysia californica. NCBI lineage: Eukaryota > Metazoa > Mollusca > Gastropoda > Aplysiida > Aplysiidae > Aplysia > Aplysia californica. The sequence goes on from NW_004797552.1 coordinate 349,769, forward strand.
AAAAAAGTATTGTTCATGTAGTTTTTAAATCTGTGGTACCCGTTGCATGTGTTTGGGAAATATTTAATCGAAATCCAAATTTTAAATGTTGAAACAAACCCCCAAACAAGCAAGGAAATATACATAATGTCAGTAAATGTTCAAAAAATGAAATAGTTGCACCCTAAGTTTAGTATATTTGAACAGCTTGCCCTGATACATTACCTGACAGAGCCATCCATGGAGCTAGACAGAATGGCTTTCTGAGCATCCACGTAGACCAGGGACACGATCTTGCTCATGTGGGCGCGCCAACAGACTTGTTGTTTCAGGCAGTTCTGAGGACACATAAACCTCTTGCATTTCAATTCCAGATTCAGATTTCCAGAACGCACATTGATAAAAGAACAAGTACAAAAGTCGTGAAGGGATTTGATACACAGCGCAGTATGTTATCTGAGACCAGCAAAAGGAGACTCAACAAATACCTTGGTCATGAAAAGAGAAACATAAAAAGATATCTGATGACAACCGTGCTGCAGAGCACAACAGAGGCAAAGAGAAATACAGAACAACCTCCTACACCATACATTGAAAACATAAAATCCAAGGGTAGTCTACAACTTTATGAAATGAAACATCAAAGTAAAGCAGAGACTGGGGAAAATGCAGTCCTGTTGGGGCAAGTGGTGGGGCTGAGACAGACAAACACATCCATATTGACAGATGACAGGTGACAGGTGACAGCATTTCGAAAAGATGTCCTTGATTCGTTGATACCACTCTATGTGAATATCTCAACGACTGAATCATCGCATGTTCTACAACAACATTCTTTTTATTGCTCAGTTTGACATTTCTTTGAAGGAAGATCATACACTGTATCACCAAACTCTACCAGAATCCCCTTGTTCAATACTAGGTGCCATAGGTAGATGAAGAACTATCCAAATAGGTTGACTTGTTGTGTGTTTTGATTTAATGATCCATTTAATGACGTTTTTGCCATTTGTTAGATTTAGTACCAAAGAAGGGGCCCGACGTAGTAGGTTTACCCCCCCCCCCCCCACGGTAACAATAAAAGTCTGTCTGTTGTACTCCCTAGACAGCGAAAGATCTTGTCAGTATGTGTTAGTGTTTTAGCGCCTATAAATGGCTGCTTGCACTGTATGCTTCCCAGGAAGTTGAGTTTGTTTCAGAATGTTCTCAAGTCTGCTGGGGTAATAGTATAGATTGAGAAGCGCATAGAGCTTGCTGTTGAGCGGGGATTTGTGCTATACAAATGCAATCTATTATCATTATTATTTTTTAAATTATTATTATTATTACTCACAGAATCTTCCGTCTCGGGATCTTCCAGGAACTGCTTCACATCCCACAGGGTGAGGTATCCCTCTGAAAATGGGAAATTTTATATGATGGAGGAAACTGAATCGCTTTTCACTAAAATAAAAGAACTGTGCAAATTGTACTTGTTTAGCCTACAGCAATTTCAGCATCAGAAGAACACAACATTGAAAAAATTCTTCTTCTTCTTTTTCTTCCTCCTTTTCTTCTTCTTTTTCTTCTTCTTCTTCTTCTTCCTCTTCCTCTTCCTCTTCCTCTTCCTCTTCCTCTTCTTCTTCTTCTTCTTCTTCTTCTTCTTCTTCTTCTTCTTCTTCTTCGCCTTTCTAGTAGTGGGACTTTTCTTCTTGGACCTTTCTGCAACAAATAATCAGTGTCTTGCAGTTCTCCCTGCCTCAGTGAAACCCCCATTTAAAGAAGTCTCTATTTTAAATATATTTTTTTTCTGTGTGTTTCATGTCAGGTTTTCTACTCTTTGTTATGATATCTATTCTAAATCTCTCGCAATCTTGTTCAAAGCACACACACACAAAGAGAATGACATAGACACCTACACACACAGACACACACACAAACACACACACACACACAGACACACAGAAACATAAACACAGACAGACACACACACAGAGACAGACACAGACACACACACAAACACTCACTGTTGTCCCCACTCACAAGAATGTTGACGTCCTCGTCATGGCACAGACACAGAGACAGACATAGACACAGACACACACACAGACACACACACAGACACATACACAGATAAACACACACACACACACACACACACACTCAGACACACAAATACTCACTGTTGTCCCCAATCACCAGGATGTTGACGTCCTCGTCGTGGCACAGACACACACACACACACACACACACACACACACACACACACACACACACACACACACACACACACACACACAGACACACCCACTCACTGTTGTCCCCAATCACCAGGATGTTGACGTCCTCATCATAGCATAGACACACACTGTTGTCTCACACAGACACACACTCAGACACACACACACACACACACACACACACACACACACACACACACACACACACACACACAGACACACACACACCCACTCACTGTTGTCCCCAATCACCAGGATGTTGACGTCCTCGTCATGGCACAGATACACACACACACACAGACACACCCACTCACTGTTGTCCCCAATCACCAGGATATACAGACACACACACACACACAGACACACCCACTCACTGTTGTCCCCAATCACCAGAATGTTGACGTCCTCGTCATGGCACAGACACACACACACACACACACACACACACACACACACACACACACACACACACACATACACACACACACACAGACACACCCACTCACTGTTGTCCCCAATCACCAGGATGTTGACGTCCTCATCATGGCACAGAGAGGTCACAGGAATTCCCTGACGGCGCGTCAGAGGAGAGATCTCGCGGAGAATCACGCCCTGTGGTAGACACATACACAGAGTAAGGTAAAGAATAGTTACACTCTCCACATCAAATACATACACATGTACGACAAGGCAAGGAAAAATTACTTTCTCCACACCAAACACACACATGTACGACCAGGCAAGGAAAAGTTATATTCTCCACACCAAACACACACATGTACGACCAGGCAAGGAAAAGTTACATTCTCCACACCAAACACATACATGTACGACCAGGCAAGGAAAAGTTACATTCTCCACACCAAACACACACATGTACGACCAGGCAAGGAAAAGTTATATTCTCCACACCAAACACATACATGTACGACCAGGCAAGGAAAAGTTACATTCTCCACACCAAACACACACATGTACGACCAGGCAAGGAAAAGTTACATTCTCCACACCAAACACATACATGTACAACCAGGCAAGGAAAAGTTACATTCTCCACACCAAACACACACATGTACGACCAGGCAAGGAATAGTTACATTCTCCACACCAAACACATACATGTACGACCAGGCAAGGAATAGTTACATTCTCCACACTAAACACATACATGTACGACCAGGCAAGGAAAAGTTACATTCTCCACACCAAACACACACATGTACGACCAGGCAAGGAATAGTTACATTCTCCACACCAAACACATACATGTACGACCAGGCAAGGTATAGTTACATTCTCCACACCAAACACATACATGTACGACCAGGCAAGGAATAGTTACATTCTCCACACCAAACACATACATGTACGACCAGGCAAGGAATAGTTACATTCCGCACATCTTAAACAAGACAAACAAAAGATCTTCTACACAGACAGAACAAACACACACACAACAAGGCAAAGAATTGTTATGTTTGAAGTTGTTAACAGACTTATTAGGTCATGAATTAGAATCCACCACGGCCCGACGGTATGTCCTAGGGAAAGTTACTTTAGACAAATTTTCCTCACTTCACCCAGCAGGGAAAGAGTACCCGGCTATAGAAGGAGAAAGATCTTGTCAGTTCCTTAGTGTTTGGGGGCTTAATGAGCTGCTTGCATTGTATGCTTCCCAGAAACCCCAAATTTGTTCTCGGTGTTCTAGGGTCTGCTGGGGTCACACCCACACACACACATACATACACACACACACACACACACACACACCCACACACACACACATACACACATCCCGGCAGAACTCACATCCATGTCCCAGAAGCGAGCGAAGGAGTCCTGGTGAAGAGACACAATGATTGGCTCAAACGTCTCCACAATCATGTGACTGCTGCTGTTGACGTCTGCCGGGGCCTCCTCTCCCTCCCCCTCTTCCTCATCCTCAGTTTTGGTAGGGACTATTACATAATAGGAAAAACAAAATAACTAACAGTAAACTCGTAATGCTTTTCACAATTCATGTATTTTTTAATGTGTCATGACGTGGTGGAATCAGGCATTCGTCAATGTTTGTGCATGTGGAGGTATTGCTGTCATCTGTAAGCTGATTTATTTATTTATTTATTTGCTTTGCTTCCAATGAAAGAAATATCCATGTATCTTGAATAGAACTCAAGATATCTTGAATAGAACTCGAGATATCTTGAATAGAATTCGAGATATCTGGGATTGAAGGAAGCGAGGTTGCCTGGTTTCAGACGTAAAATTAGGGAGAAAATGGCTGCCAAAGTTTGCAGTTGCGAGCGCCATAAAACCCTCTACTACAAAAAAAAAAGCCTGAGAGTCCTTGGAAACTGAAAATCTACATTTTTTGTGCCTTTAATCAAGATTTTTCTGTAAAATTCAGACAGGAATGTTTTTATATTGACATAAATGAGGCTAAGCCAAAAAATTAAAATTGTAAAATAATTTCCAAACTGGCAAAAAAAAATGTCGGTCTCTCCGATTTCGTTATTTGACGAGCGCCTGATTTCACCACGCTGCCTCGCATATCATCAGTCAGCTGTTCAAACATATTGAGCTCAAAATTTTGAATTAAAAAAAAATAGCAGTTTCTTAATCAGTGATATTTGTGGCATGTGCTCAAGATATATTTTGTGGGTGGTTGGTTGTCTCCACTGTAGGTCCTACTTCTTTACTTTCCTTCTATTGTTTCTGTCTGTCTGTGTGAGTGGTTGGAGGGTGCCACTGGTAGGTCCTACTTCTTTACTTTCCTTCTGTTGTTTCTGTCTGTCTGTCTTACTTTTCCAGAACACTAAATGGCCATTATTGTGTCGATGTGCTTCTCTTTACTCCAACAAACAAATAAACAAACAAACAAAGACATATTTAGTTGAAATTCAAATTCTAAATGTTGAAAAAAAAGCAAGAAAAAATACAAAATGTAGGTAGGCTACAATTATTCAAAGAAAGGAAACAGTCTTTTTCTCACTACTGAATCATTTTACTTCCTCGGTAGGGCACAATAAATTCCCTCCAACACTTAACTGTACAAACATCCAGCACAATTTCCCTTACCACTTTCGTCCACGGTGCTCGAACCCTCCTGCTTCGCCTCCGGCTGGTTTGACTCTGCCACTCTGTCAATGTCCGTCTCGTCCCCGTCTCCCTTCCCCTCCCCGGAGTCCACCTCATCCATCCCCTCCTCTGTCTTCTCCTTCTGTTCATCCTGAGATCCTTCTTCTCCCTCCACCTTGGCAGCCAATTCCTCCAGCTGTTTACTTGCCTCCTCGTGGATCTGATGAATTGGTAGGTAAATTGACAGGTAAATAGGTACATAATTTTGCATATATAATTTCAAACAGAGTCAGTATTGTAGCTGATAAATAGCCAGGTGAATCGGCACATACATTTTGCATATGTTCTGCGCTATTAACCGATTGGCACATAGATTGCACCGCGCGTTATAATGATGGTATAGCTGTGTGGCCATCTGAAGATTGCGTTAATATTTTAAATTTTTGAAATAATAAAAAAAAAAAAAAAATTCACTTCCATCTTTATTCTTTTACTCACATCAAGGAATATTCAGATATATTTTGAAAAGTGTAAAAATATGTAACATTATGAAACTGAAGAGCTCACAAGAATGATACAATTGTACGATTGTTAAAACTGATAGGCGGCTAGCCTGACCACAGCCGTACTTCAAAACTAAAACGAAAACTAAAACGAGCAGCAAGATTGCGCAGATCGGTACATAGCGCGGAACACATATATAATTTTCAACAGAGGCAATGTTGTAGCTGATGAATAGCCAGGTAAATTGGCACATGCATTTTGCATATCATTTCAAATAAAGTCGGTATAGTTCAAAATGTTCAACCATTGTCGAGGAGAAAACTGATTTTCAAAGACAGATGGACATCTTGGATGGCATAATTACATGTATAATATAAAAAAACCAAAAGGGGTTGGGGGGGTGAAGAGGTAAGTGGTCATTTGTACAGGTGATTGTCTTGGGGTGGTGGCTGTTTGAACAGGTTTGACTGTAGTAGTGGTCAGCATTTCACCTGAGCGTCCCATTCTCCGCATTAAAAATAATAATTGTTAATCAGAGAGAATAAAAAAGATACAAATCACAACTTGGTAATTTCATCTTCTGCTCTTGTGCTGAAGCTTGATAAACCAAACAAAGGCTAAGACACAATGTATTGGTTTTTTTTTCCATCTTCAACTGTGTTAGAACGAGCATGCAATAATCATGTATACATTCATGAAAGCACACACATGGGTACAGTTAAGTACTAATGCTGGCATCCATTGTGTAGCCGTTAGGTGCTTTGCTGTCGCATGCAGAAAACCCAACTTCTATTGCCGTGTGGGGATTTTAATTTTTTTTGCTGGGATGTTGCATCACCCTCAGCCCGGGTCGGTTCTCACAAACAGGGTCGGGGGCTCGCCTCTTACATAATCTAATTCATTTTTAAAAAATTTTCTTTTTTTTTCTTTTCTTTTTTTTTTTTTTGGGGGGGGGGGGGGGGGAGAGGGGGGGAATAAAAACACATACATAAAAAATTATATAAAAATCTGCTAATATTTGGCACGCTTGTTTTGAGTTTGAAGGCTGCAAAAGCAGATCCAATTTGTCCTATATTCTGAACGTTAATCTACAGGTCAAGATGTGTGCTGTGTGCGGGCGATCAATCTTTGCAGCTGACAGTAGGAGAGCTAATCCCCACATGTAGCCCATTTTTCCTGAACTCCAGAGAAGTATTAGCAAAACTGTAGAGAGAGAGGGGGAGGGGAATGGATAGAGAGAGAGAGAGAGAGAGAGAGAGAGAGAGAGAGAGAGAGAGAGAGAGAAAGGATAAAGGATCACTGTTGGAGCTAAGTTCTTTGTACTGTTACAAAGTGCACTGAGCACTTTCCTTGTGAAAATGTGCTGTACAAATTATGTTATTTTATCATCATCCTCGAATGCTCTAAAAAAAGCTACGTTTCCCTGATCTTTCCCAGTTACCCATTTGTTTAGGTTCCCTAAGTATGTTGTACTGGGCCTACCCCTGCCTCGCTTGCCCTCAATTTTGCCAGTGAGAGCCAAATGTTCAAGACCCTTATGTCTATTTATGTGTCCCAAAAACTGCATTTGTCGTTTCCTGATTGTTTTTAACATTGAGCATCCACGTCGGTTTCATCAAGCACTACATCATTTGATTTCTTTTCCTTCCACGATACTCTTAGCAGTCTCCTAAGAAACCACATTGCTATACAAATTATGTAATTTTATCATCATCATCATTATTATCATTATTATTATCTAGCTCCCTACCTGTGGATCCAGAGGTTTGTCCGACAAAGATGACCTTGACTTCTTGGACATGTTGCTCTTGCCTGATATTGACTCAATGTCTGACTTGCGATGGCGGGTCATTTTTCTGAACCACATAAAAGAATTATTTACGTAATAAATAAACAAAAATTCCCCTTCATTAATCCCCTCGTGAAATTTCTTTTACAATGACGCACACAATAAATACGCAAGTACATTTTCAGATAAATGCAGGAAGAATGCACAATATCACAAACACAGACAATCCAAACATCATTGCAGGTCGCTACTCTGCTGCACCCTGTTTTCCAGCTACAGTTATCACGAGATGCCCAAGGACACACCCCAGTGACTACCCAAACACCCTGTCACCGACACTTGTTCGACATTACTGTGGTTCTTTTCCACAGCTCATTAACCACTCAGCTATTGGAGCTGTGGCTAAAAACGTGTATTTTGCAATTCCAACATTTGTTTACGCTTCTCAACTTCAAAATGACTTACTTGAAATATGCGGGGTCCAGTTTTCGAACTTTATGTACAAGAAGTTTGATTTCGTTGACTTTTCTGTCAGTTCCTGTTTTGGCTTTGTTCCCAACTTCCTTTGGCAAGATGTACCTGCAGATGTAAAGGTCAACAAAACTAAGTTATTTACTACCTGTGAAGATTCAACATTCAGACCAAACATGGGGCACATTATAATAGAATAGGACACACCATAGGGTCACTTTTTTCAATGATGAGAAGGACTAGGTTGAAAAATGGACTTAATTAAATGAATGTTCTTTTAAAGTATTTTAGGTGAAAATTAGAACGACATAAAAAATGTACATTCTATGATACTAATTACTCTGGCGTTGACCAGATGACAAGGACATGTGGTTACTTGAAGGAGGCATAGCGCTGCCAAGAGCGAAATGCTTGCAACTAAAGGGATTTGAAAACAACAACAACAACATGATACTAATTAGGCCATAAGTTGAACAAGTAGTCTTCTAGTGATTAGGCGCTGTCTAAATTAACATTGTTCTCCACCTCCTCTCCTCCCCCATCCCCCTCCTCCTTTTTTTTCTTCTTCTTCTTCTTCTTCTTCTTCTTCTTCTTCTTCTTCTTCTTCTTCTTCCTACTGCCCACTATGTTGTAAGTTTGAAATGAAGTCAAGGGGACACTCACACTTTATCTACGCGAGACTTCTCTATCGATCAGAAGACAAAACTCACACTTTGTCTACGCGAGACTTCACTATCAAATAGACCAGAAGATCACACTCACACTTTATCTACACGCGACTTCTCTATAGACCAGAAGACAACACTCACACTTTATCTACGCGCGACTTCTCTATCGACCAGAAGATCACACTCACACTTTATCTACGCGAGACTTCTCTATCAAATAGATCAGAAGACAACACTCACACTTTATCTACGCGAGACTTCTCTATAGACCAGAAGACAACACTCACACTTTATCTACACGAGACTTCTCTATAGACCAGAAGATCACACTCACACTTTAGCTACACGCGACTTCTCTATCAAATAGACCAGTAGATCACACTCACACTTTATCTACGCGCGACTTCTCTATCGACCAGAAGATGATGTTGCCGTTGTTGCAGCCAGTGGCGATGAGGTCAGGGGTCACCACTGTCATGCAGGTCAGCTCGTGGTCCAGCAGCAACTGGCACTGGAATGGTCCGGGGGAAAAAACGTTTGTTTTAGTTGATATTTGACAACAATCTATAGCTAACGAATAAAATGGTTTTAACACATATGAGAATGAGACCACAACAGTCAGCCTCAAAGACCCACACGCTCATATGACCTTATGCAGTTGCGAGCACCGTAAAACCCTCTACTATATAAAGACCACAATGTTAGATATTAAGGATTGAAGGCAAGAGGAAAGCCAAGAGAAAGAGTCAAAGAGACTCTGTAAAGGAACAAGATGAAGATCCAAAAGACAACACATGTCCGACAATTTTATCTTCCCTTGACACATTGTAGTACAAAAGGACAAAAAAAGTTTTTAAAAACCCAATATAATGTGAGGCAACGTGGTGAAATCAGGCACTCCTCAAAATAACGAAATCGGACAAAAGAGGCATTTTCCGGTAGTTTGGAAATCTTTACCGAATTTTCATTTTTTGGCTTAACCTCTTTTATGTCCACATAATAACACAAATCCATGGGAATTTTACAGAAAAACATTAATTAAGAGTACAAAAAAAGTCAGTTTTCAATTTTCAAAGACTCTTAAGCTATTGAAGTTACCAAACTTTGGCGGCCATTTTCTCGCTAATTTCACCACTGAAACCAGGCGACCTCACTTCCTTCAAATGCAGATATCTTGAGTTCTATTCAAGATAAATAGATACTCATTTCATTGGATGCGAGGCAAATAAATCAGCCTTCAGGTGATACCAATAACTCCACATGCCCAAAAATTGACAAGTGCCTGATTTCACAACAAATATTCAGAAAGCAACCGACAGATAACGAATAAAAGGGTTTGGAAACATTGTGGGAATGGGGCCACAACAGCCAGCATCAAAGGCCTATATCACGAGATTATGAGGATTCAAGGTAAGACGAAGGCCTACAAAAAGATGGATATATAGAGTCAAAGGGACTCTCCAAAGGAACAACAGAATGATCCAAAAGACAACACACCTGGCCCACATCCGACAATTATATCTTCCCTTGATGTCTTGTACAACATGAGGACAGACAAAGTAAAAAAGACAATATCCTGTACTGCAGCAAGGAACAAATATCCAAAGCCTCCACCTATTTTGAAGCAGGTGGTTGGAGGGCACCACAGGTCGGTCCTAATTCTTTTCTTTCTGATTCCCTCTGCTGTTTCTGCCCATCTGTCTCGCTTCTTCCCTGCTCTATAATATGACAGTTATTGTGTTGATGGGCCTCTCTTTACTTAAACTTACATTTTCTACCAAGGTATTGGGCCGAAGGTCACACGTTCAAAGGTTACTGGACTATCAACAACAACAACAATGACAACAAAAACAACAACAACAACAATGAAGAGGAAGAAGAAGAAGAAGAAGAACAACAACAACAACAGAGCAACAACAACAACAACACCACCAACAACAACTACAACTACAACAACAACAACTACAACAACAACAACAACAATACCACCACCACAACAACAACAACAACAACAACAACAACAACATACGTACCTCCTTCTCCGTCAGTCGGGTGACCTGAGCCTTGGGCTGACCAATGTCCGGCAGCGGGTCGGTGGGCGGGAAAGGGTCGCGGGCTGAGAGAGAACTCTGGGACTTGGGTGAGCTGGTGCCGGCCAGACTACTCCTCTCTCGGAGCAAGACGAAAAAGTCGGAGAAGTCTCGCAGCAGGACAAGGTCATTGTTGTCGTGGGAGTCCTGGGAACAGAACACATTGACCTCTTCATAAAATGAAAAGGGAACAATCTCTGCACTCTACATAAAATGGGGAGGGGGAATCTTACAACTACAAGTTTCAACATAATCATCATCATTGCCTTTCTCACCCTGTACCAGGGTATAGGCCACGGACAAACACCTTCCACCTTTCTCTATTCTGGGCTAGCCTTTTGATGTTATTCCATGTCTTCCCACTTTTCTGTACATCAATTTCTGTTCAACCTAACAATATAGCGTAATTCTCTTATTCTTTCTCTAAATTTCCCCTAAAAACAAACATTTCCTCTTCAACACGTAACCTTTCTTGAAATCTCTTTGCATTGCCACAGAGAAAACATTTTGAAGGAAACAACAGAGGAAAAGACTAGCATAGAAGCAGCACCTAACAGTGGTGTCCTCCAACCACTCACAATTAATAGGAAAGAGAAGGAAACCACCCCCCCCCCCCCAATCCTCTGAGAACTCACGAGATACATGCGGAGTTTGTTGTTCCAGCCGGCGGCGATGATGTAGTAGTCGTCCCCGGACTTGTTACACACCAGCCCTGTCACGCTCAGATCCTCCTCCATCGACCCGCTTGGGTTCAGCTTGGCCTTGATCAGCTGGCCTGCCCCGAAGTCCCATACCTTGAGGGAACCTGCCGGAATGTGACACATTAGGAGAAATTATAGTCCCACACCTTCAGAGAACCTGCGGGAATGTGAATTTGGAGAAATTATGTATCAACAAGCAAACAAAACTAAAACAACAGAAAAACCCCCACTGTAGATATCTTCTGCAGCACTCACCATCAAAGGCACCACTGACCAGTCGGTAGCCAGTCTTGTCCAGCGCCAGGATAGTGACCTCCATGTTGGGTCCATGCGCCTCGGGGATAGAGTAGACCAGCTTCCCACTGTCCATCTCCCACACCTGGCACAAAAGATTGGCCATCAGAGATGGAAACTGTCTTATAGAGCTATAATTGACTTAATGTAGTATGATTCATATACAACAGTATTTACTCGAGGTACAGAAACAATTGACGTACATGAAGAAAAATTTAAGATAAGAAAATAGAAAAAGAGGCCAATCATTATTCACCAAATCATTTACGTAAGCTCATTGAGGAAGAGTGTTCTGGCCATTCAACAACTTTGAGACGTGCTGTTTTGTGACACTTTTAAAACAAGCATAGCTTCAATACTCATACAGCTTTTTTTTTCAATTTTGTTTCCTTAATATGAAAACTGAAATGGCAAGCAGATTATGCTTCATATCAGGCCGAATTCATGTTTCTGATTTGAGTTTGATGGTACAAAATGTGATGCTACATTGCTACAAGCATTGGACTGCTGCTGATCAGATGTAAATGTCGGCTACGTGAATACTTCCCTAAAGAGTTAATGAAAATAAGAATGACTCCTTCCTGTCCACATACTCACTTTTATGACAGACTCGGTGCACGCAGAGACAACCTGGTTCAGCTCTTTGTTGTACAGAATCTGGGGATGATGACAGGCTAATGTTTACAACTGAAGGGTTAAGTGAAAAAAACAGGGTAAGTGTATTTTCTAAGTGTCTAAAGAAAAAACAGGGGATCTGTTTGCAGAGTAATATTTTGCACGTTTTTAAGAACCTGAGGATTTTTGCCCCTTCTTCCATACCCCCCCCCCCCCTGTATTTCCCCATAATGTGATATCTGACCATTACATTTGAGATATTCTTGAAAACAACTGATCTGCGACGGTCTCAGTGGCTAAATGTGTTCTGCTCTGCAGTTTAAAATACCCAACATTTTAATGTACACTTTTGTTTTCTCTCTCACCTGAGCCACGGGCCGGTCGTGTGTGTGTGGCACCTGCATCGTGTCCTGTACCGCCCGGGTCAACGGCCAGGTGTCAATCACGCTGGAGCCTGCAACAACACAACACATCAGAGCTAGAGGTGAAATATAGGCCACAGACACTATTTCTAGAACTTGTACCACACATCACATCAGAGCTAGAGGTGAACATCTTTGGGAAATATAGGCCACAGACACTATTTCTAGAACTTGTACCACACATCACATCAGAGCTAGAGGTGAACATCTTTGGGAAATATAGGCCACAGACACTATTTCTACAACTTGTACCACACATCACATCAGAGCTAGAGGTGAACATCTTTGGG
>NW_004797552.1:364689-368358 GCF_000002075.1 Aplysia californica
CGAGCGTGTGGATGAGTTACCTGAAGACAGGTGAGTGTGTGGATGAGTTACCTGAAGACAGGTGAGTGTGTGAATGAGTTACCTGTAGACAGGTGAGCGTGTGAATGAGTTACCTGAAGACAGGTGAGCGTGTGGATGAGTTACCTGAAGACAGGTGAGTGTGTGGATGAGTTACCTGAAGACAGGTGAGTGTGTGAATGAGTTACCTGTAGACAGGTGAGCGTGTGAATGAGTTACCTGAAGACAGGTGAGCGTGTGGATGAGTTACCTGAAGACAGGTGAGCATGTGAATGAGTTACCTGTAGACAGGTGAGCGTGTGAATGTCCCACACTCGGAAGACTCGTGCGGTGGAGAGGCTGATGATGTGCTGGTCTCGCTCGTTCATGGCGATGTCGATGATGGTGAACAAGTGGCCCATCAGTTTACCTGAGGGAACCCACGCAGACACTGGTAGTTTGTTCTCAATAACACACAATCTGCAGCACTTTTAGGGCCTAACTGTGTTGCAAGTGCTGTATAACTCTCACTAAAACTAGACTAAACGGAAAACAGTTGTGTAGACGTCTTTGATTTTAATCTTAGGAACTTTGCAGGTATACGCAGGACACCTGAGTTCAATTCCCGATCAAATGAGGAGAAAGGTGACATTCTTATCGAGTATGTTGGTCTTTTTGATGGGATTTTATACCCCTCTCAGTTCGGGTTGGCCTTGACCGGCAAAGCTGGAAGCCATTGTGTCAATGGAAGTTTAAAAACACTTAGAATAAACCCCTCTATTCTGCATTATTTATATGACCAGTCTTTCAAATGACACAAAACCCTTACTCTCTAGTGACATCTACTCTTTAGGCCTTTATATGACCTATTTGTGCTGAAAGTGCAGTAAAACACGTACTAAAACTAAACATTACAAGTGCAGTGGAAGCTACTTAATCTGAACAAAACTTGAAGAAAAGCAAAACAAAACAAAACGAAAAAGCAAAAAAAACCTCCCCAACCCAAAACTAAAGAAACAAAAAACAAACAAGCAAACAAGCAAAGATACACACACATCCCACAGACCCCACAAACACACAAACAAACAAACAAACAAACAAGCAAAGATACACACACATCCCACAGACCCCACAAACACACAAACAAACAAACAAACAAGCAAAGATACACACACATCCCACAAACCCCACAAACACACAAACAAACAAACAAACAAACCCCACAAACAAACAAACCCCACAAACAAACACACATCCTGTACCTGTGGGTCGAGAGAAGATGTGTGGGTGCCAGACACGGATGACCTTGTCCACACCCCCCGTGGCGATGATGTTTGCCCGGGCGCAGAAGTCGAAGCAGTTCACGCCTTTGGGGATGGCCACAGCACGAGATTCTCTGGGGGAAGATTATAGAGTCAGAGAGATGGTCTTTTACCCTCTACGTACGCACTGGGGTCGTTTTGTACCCCCAGGGTTGTGTTCCTCACATTTTAGAATACTTCTAGTGCGAAGATCTCTTTAAAACTTTCAGTATTTCTCAAAAAATCATTTTGACAGACTACTATGCAAAGCGTACGGATCGGATTAACGAGTAAATTTCCTCTTTGGAAAGTGGTGGCACAGAGTTCTCCACGTCGTATGGATACAATAGTAAAAGTAAAACACGACGTACGGATAGGATTAAAAAACATTCTTTATTGTTAGAAAAGTGCACCATATATACTCTTGTGGACAATAATGTGCACCTATATCATATACATATCATTATGTTACAGACTTTAAAATAGTGGGTGGTTGGCAGGCGCTCTGGTGTGGTTTGCTCCTTCCTTGCTATCAAACATCTATCGTCTTTATCTCTCCTTCTTCTTTTTTTGTGTATGTTACTCTCTTGTGACACATCTATTCTTCGGCACTTATATATGGTCTTATTGTGCTGCAAGTGCCGTAAAACTCTTACTAAAACTGAAACTAAAAAAGTCAGAGCAATGGTCTTTTAATTATTTTTTAACAATTTTTTTTAATTGTTAGGAAAATACACCACATACATCATTGTGGACATCAATGTGCACATATATCTTACACATATTGTTATGTTACAGACTTAAGAATAGTAAGTGGTTGGCAGGCACTCTGATGTGGTTCGCTCTTTCTTTCCTATAAAACATCTATCGTCCTTATTTTCCCCGTCTTCTTTTCTTTGAATATTACTCTCTAGGCAGGGTCAATTGAAAGTCTGCCTCCTAAATGATCTCATAAAGTATCTAAATTGTGTCAATGGGGGTATAAAAATACAAGCAGGTACATACATTTATACAGCAGTGGAGAGATTAGTCATCTTCTAAATTATGAAGGCCTATGTGCCCATTTGTTCTCCACAACTGATTTACTGGCAATTTGGTCATTACTGATTTATAGAGAATGTTTTTGGACACGGATCGACAGATGGTGCAGATGTTTTCTTTTACAAAGGTGGAAGATGTTAACTTTTTGAGGACGCAGCAAATATATCTGTCCTAGCAGCAGCAGACCAGATAGCACTGATGAGGCACACATCGAACCACCAAAGGCAAATCAGAGACATGAATTTGAATATTTCACGGTATGCATGTTATTCCCTGCCTTTGTAAGTTTAAGATGAAGGAAACAGAATCTGAAAATCTGTTAGAAGTAATGAATTTTGCGGGGGGATTTTTAAATGCCCCAAAACAATGCATCTTCAATCTTTGTAGAATAATCAGAATGCGCGTGGTCAAAGAGTTAAAAACTTTGTTTACAGTTCTCGTCCTCTTGTTTGTACAAATGTAGATGGAAATGACTTAACAGGAAAAGGGTTAAGATTCCCTCCCCCTCCAAGAACTCACTCATTGAGGTGGAAGATTTTGTCCACTTCCTCCAGGCAGAAGGAGAGATTGCTGCTGGGGGAACACGAGGCGAAACATCGCAGGTCGGGGAAATATTTCACCTGGTGGAGGACAGCACACACAGACAGTGGGATATTAGAAATGTTTTTGTTTGTTGGTAGGGAAACAAGATAAGATAAGATAAAATAAGA
The DNA here is from genome assembly GCF_000002075.1 of Aplysia californica. Classification (NCBI taxonomy): domain Eukaryota; kingdom Metazoa; phylum Mollusca; class Gastropoda; order Aplysiida; family Aplysiidae; genus Aplysia; species Aplysia californica. The sequence continues at coordinate 367,739 of NW_004797552.1, forward strand.
TAAGATAAAATACGATAAGATAAGATAAGATGAAATAAAATAAGATAAGATAAGATAAGATAAGATAAGATAAGATAATACGTTATCGTCCTACAGGGAAAACATGCATAATATCGCCAGCAGGTTGCTCAAGTGTCATAAGCCAAAATAGCAACATTCTTTAGGAGAGAGAAAAAACTGTCTCAAACTCTTTTACAAGTTCTACCTACTCTACGTACACTTTCTTGCTTTTTTCAACATTCAGAATTTGAATTTCGACCTCATATTTTACTAATACTTGTAACCAAAACCACAGATTAAGAAATTTCAATAAGAGAAAATAAAATAGGGCTTAAAACATCTGAACAGCTGACCGATATTACACTCTGTAGACCACAGCCATTTAAATCCATACACATATTGTAGACGTAAAATGCTTTCTCACATGGCTGAATGATTGGGCCACAGGTACGACAGGAAGGAGGATGTATGGCCACATGAATAAACCACTGGTCAAAGATCCAATCAATGAGTTGAGGAGGGGAGATCAATCCATAATCTTACAACTTAGAACACAACATGTACCCCTCAACCAACATCTCAACCGAATTGGAGTAAAGTAGTCTGCTGCCTGCCCACTA
>NW_004797552.1:368925-370682 GCF_000002075.1 Aplysia californica
TCTCTCTCTCTCTCTCTCTCTTTCTCTCTCTCTTTCTCTCTCTCTCTCTCTCTCTCTCTTGTTCTTTTGTTTTCTCTCTCTCTCTCTCACACACTCACACAACACACACACATTCACACACGCACACAAACGCAGACAAATATAAAGCTCCAACTTGTTATCAGTTCATTCTGCCTTACAGTCCAACAAGTAAACCATTTACCTTCAACACCCAGTCGTCATGTAGCTTTTTCCTGATGATGTGACTGGGGAAGAAAACATCAAAGACAAAGGTTATGTCCAACCCACAGTCCTTTTCTTCAAATCTCAACAGTACAACAACACATGATGAAACATGTCTTCAACAACAATTCTTTGAATATTGAATGGTTCAATAAAACAACTTCTAAAAACTCGACACACGAAAGAAGCAGGAACTCTCTCTCTCTCTCTCTCTCTCTCTCACACACACACACACACAGACACACAAACAGTCTAACTCACTGAGACAACTTGCTTGGCTCTATCACGTAACTCTGAGAGTTCTGACTCCTTTTGTTGTCTCCCTTGGAGTTCTTCATGGTCAAGTCTTTGGCAAGAATGGTCAGCAAGTTGACGTAGCCTTGGTCATCTCCGTACAGAATCTTGTCCTCCGGCCCTCCGTTGGAGTTGGGGATACTGACCATACACTGGGGCGAGTGCTCGATCGGCTTGATGATAAATATACTCTGGGAACAACAGCAAGAAAAACTTATTGTTTCAAGATTAGAGTTGATGATAAATATACTCTGGGAACAGCAACACGAGAAATCTATAGTTTCAAAATCAGAATTGATGATAAATATACTTTGAAAAGTGTAACAAGTTAAACTAATTGCATGAACATTTGATTTGATAAATATATTATCTGAAAGAGTAAGAGTTTAACAATTTACCAATATTTGAATTGATAAAAATATACTCTGAAAACAGAAACAAGATTGTGTCAAGATCTGAATTGGTATAAAAAACTAAATAAAAAAACAAAAATGAAACCAACCACATTTTACATTGGAAAAGATGACAACAATGACATTTGTAGTACAAGACAATGTTAAGTGATTCTTTAAGAAAAAAACTAATAAAGATTTCGATGTATGGCGTCAGAAACTCGATTAGAAAATGAACTTTTTTTTTCTTGCAAAAACAGAATGAAAATGATTCTAGAATATGTTTATAATTCTATGCAGCAATGATTCTAGAATATGTTTATAATTCTATGCAGCAATGATTCTAGAATATGTTTATAATACTATGCAGCAATGGGTAAATTACAATAATATTGTCCCCAATTCTTTAACTTCTTGACCTAATGCACACCATTTTTGGTCAGGGGGGGGGGGCACAGTGGGGTCACAGTTAGAGTATACAGGAACCAGAAATAGCCATCTGTTTGTGATGGTTGTGGGAGGCTATACTTTACTTTTACCTATGTTTACTATCGTTGTTAAACTGTTCAACTATTCCAAGTTCAGAAAGCAAAAAAAAATAAAAAATAGTAGAGAGAAAAAACCATTTTCATTCTTTTACCAAGTATGCCCCAGTTATGCCCCAGTTATGCCCCAGTTATGCACCATTTCTTGCTTTTTTTAACATTTAGGATTTGAATTAAGATATTTCCCGATATTTCCTGAGCACACGCAACCAATACCATAGATTAGAATAATGTAATTTTTAAAAAAAATCTAAATTTTCAGCTAAATACATCTGTTTATCTGGACAACGAAATGTTTCCACTG
>NW_004797552.1:372434-373801 GCF_000002075.1 Aplysia californica
TGTGTGTGTGTGTGTGTGTGTGTGTGTGTGCGTGTGCGTGCGTGTGAGTGTGAGTGTGTGTATTTGTTTGTGCGTGTGTGTGCGTACCTCTGAGTGTGTCTATTTGTGTGCTTTTTTTAGACGGTTAGGGTAGCGGGAGGAAGGGCCGGGCGTTGTTACTCCACAGTCCACCTACCTGTCCAGTCCACAAGGATATCGCTCCTTTCTGTGAGCAGGAGATGTAGGAGTCGAGGGAGGAGATGTAGCGGAGACTTTGTACAGAGTCCCGCCGCTTTCTGTCACCTGTGGGAAAAGTAATTAAACGAAAATTGAAACAAATAAGCTTTGTTTGTTTTAGTAAGGTTTTACGGCGCTCGCAACTGCAAAAGGTCATATGAACGCCAAGGGGCGGATGTCAACAGAGAAGTCCAAATAAGGAATCAGGCTTACTCTGCTCACCTCTCTAGCCTCAACAGCACAAAGTCTGCTTCGACTATCAAGACACACCGGAAATAGCGGGTCACAAGAGTGTGACAAACATACAAAAGAAGTAGAGGAAAAATGACGATAGTAAGGATGAGGAAAGAAAAAGCTGCAGTTCCCCCTATGTTGTTCCGGCACAGTATGAGCATGACATTGATAAATCAGCCCATTTACAATTTTACTGTGCTTAAGAACATGTTAATACCCCCCCCTCCCCATTTGGGAATGGCCTAACGACAACTTCAGTCAGTAGCACTGAAAACTACACAAAACGACGCGCGTCCAAGAACGTCTCTTCTTGGATTTGAACCAGGGCCATCCGCTCCGCAGTCCAGCATGATAGCAACTGAGTGCCCTATGTGTCAATGCCTATCACAACGTAAGCATAAATCTGACATCTAAAAAGCCGAGTTACTACTGGGGTTGAAACTATTATATTTTCTCGCCCTGCAATTAAAAATAAATCGAAGTCAATCGGATTATCACCATCACTAAGTGCCAGATCTGAGACATACATCGGCGACCATGGTTCTCCATTTATTTCTCCACCCTGATGCTCTAAAGAAAATCTCACTTTATCCTGGGGTTTCCCCATCGCCCGTCTGTTCCAGTTTCCAAATAAGTTTCTCTGTGTCTACTCTTGACACATCTATCTTTCCAGGGAGAGCAAGATATTCAAAGCTTTTACGTCGAGTCAAGAGTCCTGCAAACCGCATTGAAGTGTTTAAGAGAAAGAAAAAAACAACTTGTTACAACCACACCATAGTCTTTTTCTTCAAATCTCCACTGTGTAACGTAATGCTGATAGAAGAGGATGAAACATGTCTCAAGTAACGACTGGACGGATGGTAACTTTACAACAATTCTACCCATAAAAGAAACAGGAAGTCTGCTAATGGGGAAAT
>NW_004797552.1:374889-377618 GCF_000002075.1 Aplysia californica
GGGGGGGGGGGGGTGTAGACATGATATGGTGTCGTGGAAATGAAACGTGTAGAAACACTCGCCCAAAGAACTACGTTTGTGATAAAACTAAAGTGATGGTGATAATGTTGTTATTGGGCTGAATAGGCGGATGGAGTTGTATAGTAAGGGTGATGATAGGGGTTGGGGTGGGGGTGAGGATGGAGGGCGGGGTGGAATTGGGGCGTGGTGGGGGTGTGAGTATGCACTTATATGTTTCAACTTCATTCTGGTTGTTCGTGGTTTTTTATTTTAAAAAACCAACTAACCGCCGCCCCAACCTGAATAATTTAATCATTCTCTTGAGTAGAAATTGACGGTCATTTTTAAAAATCTGTATCTCTAACAGTCCCGGCAATGAGAACAATAGGACTGACGTGGTGCTAGCGTGTCGTAGGAGGCGACTAAATGGCGAACCAGGTAGTGACTCCTGAAACAGAGTCATCCTGCCTCCAGGTCGGGGGTTGAGTCACGAGGCTAACAACCTCTCTCGTAAAAAGAACTTGTTACAGAAACACATACAAGCAAAAACCATTATCTCTGCTTGGCTGATCGTGGATCTTCTCCGAATGGAGAGTTTATGACGCGAGGCAGTGAAAGCCGAAAGGAAGCTGCTGGGCAGAAGCCTCCACCATCATCCAAGTCCTAGTCTCTTCGGATTGACGCGTGGACCGTTAGGATCCTTTATGAGGCTGGAAAAACTTCACAAGTCCTCCTAGAGATGCACCCATACCAACAACACATACTACATGGAGGAGATGAGTGGAAAGGGACATGAGAGAGATGAAGCTCACTTGAAACGAGCTGGGAAGGACGGCCCAGGACAGAGATAAATGGAAGGAGCTTGTATGTGGCCTATACCTTGCCAGGGGTGAAACACATTGATGATGATGATCTCTGACCTCACTGAGATAGACTGTGTATATTGCGTGAGACACAGAAGTCGCGTAAAGCACTGATGTCTCTTGCAACTTTAGTCTTGAGTTAACAGACCAGTTTTCGAAAAAAGCCCTACCCTTTTCATCTAACCAGTTTTTTAAAGGCTTTTGTTACACATAATAAGGCTTGAACACTTTCTTCAATTTCTGTGTCCTGTATGCAAACAAATTATTCAAGCAGAAGCCTTTATAACTGGGGTAATAAAATACTAATATTACTTCAAGGCAGAGATTTATGATTTCAGTCGTAATGAACGGACAGTGAGTTGTATTGATATTGTTAGGCGCGTTCTGTCGATTTGCGCCGGTTGGTGGATCGCGCGACTCATTTTGTGGATCAATGGAATGTGCAACTATCCATGGATTGTTGCGCATTCTGTATTGGATTAATGGATCGCGCAGCACTTTGGGTGGATCTGTAGAATGCGCAACCTATCTCAGATCTTACCCGAGCGTCGAATGTTTCGTTTTTCTGCTTATATCTACAGTGCCGGAAAAACAGAGCGTTGTCTCAGGACCAGAATGCTTGAGGCCAGCACTAGATCGGTTTAAGGTATACGAGTATATCATACTATAACCACATTTCCCTTCACAAACGGCTTTGTCACGGAGCAAGGCGTACATAAGAACATTATGTATGTCATATTATAGCCATTATTTCCCTTAACAAGCAGCTTTATCATGGTGCAGAGCGCACACTTGTATTGTATAATACCATATTATAGCCAGGTTTCTTGTAACACACGGCTTTGTAAAGGAGCGGAGAGTACTCTAGTATAATCATTCTGTATATCATATTATAACCAGGGTTCTTGTAACACACGGCTTTGTAAAGGAGCGGAGAGTACTCTAGTATACCATTCTGTATATCATATTATAACCAGGTTTTCCGAAACAAACGGCTTTATCACGGAACAGAGCATGGGCTACTCTAGTATATCATATGTGTCACGACGCAGTGGAATCAGGCGCTCGTCAATTTTTGGTATTTGCAGTTATTGGTATCATCTAAAAGTTTGTTAATTTGCGTTGCTATCAACGGGAAAAATACCCTTCTATCTTGAATAGAAGTCGAGATATTCGCGTTTGAAGCAGATGAGGTTGCCTGGTTTCAGTGGTAAAATTAGCAAGCAAATGGCTGCCAAAGTTTTGTAACCCCAATAGCCATAGAATCCTTGAAAACCAAAAAAAAGACCCACATATTTTTAGCCTTTAATCAATGCCTGTTCATCGCTAAAATTCACATGGAAATGTGTTTTTATATAAAAAGAGGTTGAACCAAAAAAAAAAACGAAAAATTCAATAAAAATTTCCAAACCAGCGGAAAAATGCCTGTTTCCCCCGATTTTGTTATTTTGATGAGCGCCTGATTCCATCGCGCTGCCTCACATATGTATATCACATTAAAGCCATATTTCCCGAAATAAACGGCTTTGTTAAGGAGCAGAGCCACGGATAATACTCCGGTCCACCCTTGTTGTGGCCAGTGTTACGACCGGCGTTACGACCGGCGTTACGACCGGCGCTGTGACCGGCGCTGTGACCGGCGTAATCCATTAGCCCAACAATGGTGCCAAACCCACACCGCCAAATTTCTCCCGCCTAAGACGACGTAGCGAAGTGCGAGCAGAAGTCAGGCACGGGGAGATCTTTGGAGCGGCGATACACTCCATGTCTTATGGCGGGGAATCGTCATTATTCTCAGCGATTGGAGAATGGCACAGATCGATAGTTCATGGCTCGTTAAGTGGCTGGACAGAGGGGGGAGGGGGA
>NW_004797552.1:380796-382589 GCF_000002075.1 Aplysia californica
CCAAACCAATGTGTCCAGATCTGGACAATAAAGATGTATCTTATCTTATCTTATCTTACTATGACTTATAGAGGACTGGAACTAACCAAACAGTTGGGGAGAAAAGGTACAAAGTGACACAACTATAAACTCATTGAGGACTGGAAGTAGCCAGACAGCCAGGGAGGGAGGAGAGAGAAAGTAACAGCACTGTAACATTGACTTGACGACTGGAAGTAACTGAACAGCCAGGGAGGGAGGAGAGAGAAAGTAACAGCACAAATAAAGGAGGCAGAAAGTAACATCACGAATAAAGGAGTCAGAAAGTAACAGCACAAATAAAGGAAATAGAAAGTAACAGCACAAATAAAGGAGATAGAAAGAAACCAAACAGCTGGGAAGGAAAGGAGAAGAGAGTTAACGTATTGTCATGACGACTGGACAAGGCCTGGGTGTGTGGTATTTATAAATTGGGGGATTTATGACGTGTCTATGCTCCACAACAAAAAACAACAAAGGCTCATAATCATACCCAGACACACTGCCATGTCATTGTGACTTTGGCGTGTGGGTCATCCCACTTTGTAAAGAAATAAAAACCCGAAACAAAACAAGAGTGGTGCGACTACTTGGCAGAAAATGTACAATTTATCGTGCTGACGTTTTAAGAGTTTTTTTTCCATTCGTTTCTAATTAAAGGTTAAAACAGACTCAAAACTCAAAATCAGGTGCCGGATGGCTAAACCCTCTGGCAGCTCCACATTGCAAACCCGAGGACGGCCAAGTTTCGTCCCTCGTCCATTTCCTCAGCTTACAGCAATCAATACAAGACTCAAAACCAGACCGCCTTGTTCGTGAAAATGTTAATTCAAAGCAGTTGAACTAGTGCCAAGAAAACTGTAAAAACCGTGAATGGTTGAAAAGAAACGAACAAAAACGACATAATCATGAAGTTATCGAGCTGTTGCATTTCATTGATTACCTCACTCCAGTCAACTTTAGCATCTGGGTTGGTGGAGATCTTGCGATAGATCGACTTGAGGTCTTGGTTCTTTATGTCAGAGCCGAACAGCTCTCTGATCTTCTCACAGAACTGGTCGAAGCGGAGGTTTTCTGAAACAGAACGTTCATTGAATGGCTTCATGTGTTCCTGGATCATTGAATACGTTCATGAATGCTTATTATTATAACGTTAAATACATCGCGACCTCAGTGCTTTCTTGTGCTATCACCATTTTTTTAAAACATTGAAAATGTGACTTCTTCTTAATTAAGCTCACTCTTTGTTATGAACTGTTATCACTGTTATTAAAAATGGAGATACGACAAGAAAACTCTAAGGTCGCGATATAACAATAAATATTATAATACAGCATTTGTACAGCACAACGTCCCATATTCCCGTCCAACAGCAAGCTCTATGGAATGTACAACCTATTGTTCCCCCGGCAGACCTGAGAACATTCGGAAACAGTCTCAACTTCCGGAGAAGCATACGTCAGCGCATACAGCAAAGACATTGACTGGACTCGATCAATCGTTTCATAAACTCGAAGGAGAATATTTTTTATTTCTTTTGTGTGTGAGGCGTGAATAGCAAAACGTGGATGTATAATGTATTATGTATTGCGTATTATGTATTATGTATTATGTATTCTGTATTGCGCACAGTGTATTATATATTGTGGATTATGTATTGTGTATTATGTATTATGTATTGTGTATTGTGTGTGTTCCAGAGCGTGGATATTTTCTCTTTATGGGTGAGTAGGGCTGTGTGGAAGAGAGAGAGAGAGAGAGAGAGAGAGAGAGAG
>NW_004797552.1:383591-384962 GCF_000002075.1 Aplysia californica
ACATATATTATGCTCATTTTTCAAATTTATCCCCAGTAAAATCTTTGACCCCAGACTCTGATTGCCTTTCGCTGTTGCTGTGATTTTGCTATGGGATTAAATGAAGGAGGTGCTTAAAAGATGGAATCAATCTGCCATTGACTGTTACTATTTCACTCTCGTCCTTTCTTGTTCAACCTTAGCATACGTAGAATCTAGTTCTTCTCATTCCTCGTAAGATCAATACTGATTTTTATCTTTTAAACACCTGGCCAGCCAGCCCCCAGAGCCTACAACACCAAGCACTCAGGTTATAAAGGAAGAGGAAGGCCATGCAAAAGGTGGATCGAGGGTGTCAAGGAAACCCTGAGAAAACATAACATCACAACTGAAAGAGCTGCGGAGCTGGCCTACCATAGAAAACTGCATCTCTCCTCGACGCTTAACGCAACAGAGAAAGATCTAAGTAAAAAGTGAAAGTAAGTAAGTAAAGAATGTAGTATGTGTGTTTTTATGCCCTTATCGACACACAATTTTGATCATTTAGAAGTCGGATTTCGATCTTGCCCCTCAGGATTAACCTGGGCTGAGAGGGAAACAACATCTCAGCAGAAATATAGAGGTACTTGTTAGAAATTTCCCCCTCTTGAGAATCGAACTCTCTTTACCGCCTGCGTGCGACGTTGAATGGTCTAACCGCTATACCATAAACGCCTGTGCAATAGTTCTGAGTGATAAAACAAACAAAAAAACAAGCAAACCATCCCACCAATAAACTAACAAACAAACTTACAATAACTAGATTGGTAAAACCGAAAAAAGCTTGTGACCTCTGAACTTTATAGATTAATCTCCTTAAGATATCGAGAGCGCGATAGACCCTTATCAGATTTTCAGTTCAGTTCAGCGGGTCCTGCGTAACACAAGAGAAAATCCGCGAGAAAAATGTACAAAATCTCCTTACCTCTCTGAGGGCTGAGCGGATACAGGCTTCCTTCCAGTTACAAGATTCTTTCTGCTGTCTAGTTTTGAGAAATTTGACGTAAATATCTTCACAGTATGTCAAGCTTTTTCGAATGCAATATTTTGAATATTTTGATAACGACTCCGAAGAATTTTACGATTTTGATAGAGCAGATGGAACATTTGGTTTCTGACCTCAAAACGGCTTAAAATGTCAGGTAGAATTTCGTAACTCTAAGGTAGCGAAATTAGTAGACCAAAGACCATGTGGCACATTTCCAACTACGATATTCTTTGATTGGTGGCACTCTGCTGTGGTTTGCACCTTTTCCCTATCAAACATCTATCGTCCTGATCTCTCCACCTTTTCCCTATCAAACATCTATCGTCCTGATCTCTCCTCCTTTTCCCTATCAAACATCTATCGTC
>NW_004797552.1:386104-387887 GCF_000002075.1 Aplysia californica
TATCTCTCCTCCTTTTCCCTATCAAACATCTATCGTCCTTATCTCTCCTCCTTTTCCCTATCAAACATCTATCGTCCTTATCTCTCCTCCTTTTCCCTATCAAACATCTATCGTCCTTATCTCTCTTTCTTATATTTTTTTGTATGCCACTCCTTAGTACTCTCATACACACATCTGAAACAGAAATTTGCATATCATAGAATATGTGTTGCAGTTGGCCTTTTAAAGCTTCAGATAAAGACAATCTGAGTTTTAAATATTTTGGAAAAACAAAATCATGCTTCTATAAAAAGTATCCCAAACCAGTGCGCGTTGTAGACCCGAACCCCCACAGTCACAGGGTTTTTTTATGCCTTGCCCATTTCTATGAGATTGACGCCATCTGATAAGAAGAAAAAAGTGCGTATGATAGTGTCCAAAAGTGTATTACGTGTATACTTAGTATGACAAGTAACTGTTACAGATAGAGATTCCAGGATTATATATGTAAGTCATTGATCTGAGAGCAATGATGATTTTAGAAATAATGGTGGCAATGAGTGATGGTGTGGGATTACGTTTCAGTAATGTTAGCGTTAGTCCTATCTTCCTCTGCTCCAATGAGTCACGAGGGACGTGGGCACTCTCTATCCTGTTCCCTACTGGAACCATATTTAATGTCATCGTGAAGTTCAGATAATCTATTTTAAAATATTCGCAGAAAACGAAGAGAGGCTTTTTTAGAAGAAAAATAAAAAAAAAAAAAATTCGAGTCCCAAATCAGTGCGGGTTGTAGCGACGTTCAAGGACCAGCCTGCTAGCCGTCATAGAGTTAACCCTATCGTACGGCACGGCATGGGGTCATTTTTTACCCCCGGGGTTGTATTCTTCACATTTTAGAATACTTCTACTACGAAGATCTCTTTGAAACTTTCAGTATTTCTTTAAAAAGGTATATATTTTGACGGACTGCTAAGCAAAGCGTACGGGTTGGATTAACGAGTAAATTTCCTCTTTGGAAAGTGGTTGCACAGAGTTCCCCACGTCGTATGGACACGACAGTAAAACACGACATATGGATACGGTTAAGTGGTGGCGCAGAGTTCCCCACGTCGTATGGATACGACAGTAAAAGACGACATATGGATACGATAGTAAAACACGACGTACGGATAGGGTTAAAGACTGCTCCCGGGACTACACACCACGACACGCTAGCAAAAGCTTCTAATATTTCGCCCCCAGGCTATACTAGCTGGCTTATTGCTTCAGAACACAATGACTTTTACGGCCACCTCAGGGGACTTTAGGTTATGGCCGGAGCCAAGCACTTGAGGGGGACTAAAGGCTTCCGATCGGGCCCGATCGATATCCATCGATACCCCTCGTGGTTTATCGACGAATTGATCAGCCACTGGTCAGCCTGGGGAATAAATACTATTCAATTTTTCTCTCCCCACTTCTGTTTCATTTGTTTTGCTAATGCGTATTTTTACGAGATATTATTTTATCGTTTCTTTTTCTTTGGAAGAGTGTGGATTATTATTTTACCTCCTCATTTTTTCTTCTTCCGTATTCTGTGTCCTTATGTTTAGCATAATGTGTTGGGGTTTCTATTGCTCTCCCTTTTCTCTTTCTTTTTTCTTTCTTTTCGTGCATAATCTCTCTTTCTCTCGCTTTACTCTCTATCTCTCTTTCTTTCTGTATATCTTTCTTTCTATCCCCTTTTCTCTCTCTCTCTCTTTCTCTCTCTCTCTCTCTCTTGTTCTCCCCCCCCTCTCTCTCTCTCTCTCTCTCCCTCCTC
>NW_004797552.1:391983-393643 GCF_000002075.1 Aplysia californica
GAGAGAGAGAGAGAGAGAGAGAGAGAGAGAGAGAGAGAGAGAGAGAGAGAGAATGGTTTACGGAGCGGGATGTTCCAGCACGTGAGATATGCACATGCATTTTGCTAATGTCCTGTCTTGTTGTGTGTATGCGTGAGTGCACCTAACTTTTGTAACATCTACTGCCATTGTTGCAAACGATCAAGACAAATTTCTCCCTGTGAGATAAATAAAGATTGTCATTGTCATTGTCCAACTAGGGTACCACTTTGGCACAGCACAGAAGGACAGAATTTCTCTAAATTCGACTGTGACCCGCACAATCAAACACGTTTGTTTTTCAATGTCGCGAGTCTAACCATTGGTCGTGTGCCAAAATAGTAGCTTTTGGCCCATTCTTGAAGGAAAATCTAGCTGGCCAAGACAGAAATCTGAAGAATTTGATTGTTGATGTGCACAGCGTATTAGTTCTGTGAGTGTAAAGCCCAGAGGGATCAGACGGGGGTAACTGATTGTCAATTTGTTCTCCCGACCGCTCCATTTTTTGGGCCCGTGGAGTCAGAAGGTGTCAGACACACGCTAGAATTTAAAGCCTTGACGAACTTTTAATGACAGACAGGCTCAATACAGTGGCAGGACCACGCTAGCTGATCCCACTTTAGTGAACATGTCGTATTTTTTCTCTGATCTTAGCGGTCGATACAGACAAACAGACACACAGACAGACAAACAAGCAGGCAGGCAGGCAGACAGATAGGCAAGTAGGCAGGCTGACAGACAGACACACAGACAGACAGACAGGCAGACAGGTAGATAAGCAAGTAAGCAGACAGACAGGCAGACAGACAAACAGACAGACAGACAGGCAAGCAGGCAGACAGATAGCCTGACAACTACTGATTTTTATTTATGCAGTAGGCTGGCACTGCTGTTCTGTTCAGTGATGCGAGAAGTGAATGAATGTCTTACAAAACCCTGACAAACGCGGGACACAGACCACAGCAGAGCAGCTTGGAACGGTACCAGGAACTCAGACAATGAAAGGCCAGATATTTCTTGCTTAGTCAGAACAGTTTAACGAAGGTTTTTGAGTCAGTCTTTTGTTGTATATGGCCCAGGAGGGGAAAAGAAAAAGAATAAATAATTTTAATCATTGATACCATATAATTATTGATTAGATGAGAAAGAAAGACAGGAAAACGATCTAGTTCGCTTGTGGAGACATATTGTCTTGGTTTTGAGTAAGCAAATGCTATACACGCGTTTTGATATTTTGAAGGCGAGAGGGTGGTTGACAGTTAGCAGTTGGCAGTGTCTTTAGGACATTCCCAACAGACAACGCCCGTGTGTATGTGTGTTTGTGTGTGTATGTGTGTTTGTGTGTGTGTGTGTGTGTTTGTGTGTGTGTGTGTGTGTGTGTGTGTGTGTGTGTGTGTGTGTGTGCAGGCTAATAGCTTAAAACAACGAATAGAAGCAACAACACTCGTACACACACACACTGACAATGACACGTACATATACGCACACATGTAAACACAAAGACACACAAACAAATGACACACCCACAAACACACGTAGACATATCCTTTACAAACAAACACACACATACACACACACACACACACATACACTCCCTCTCTCTCTTAAACACACAGACGCGCAATACGCTTACACACACACA
>NW_004797552.1:394989-396160 GCF_000002075.1 Aplysia californica
CACACGCACGCACACACACACACACACACACACACACACACCAGACGTAATGGAGATTAGCCTAGCCTACCTAAACAAAAACAAACCCAAAACATCGTTACCAGGTCTCTTTAAATGATCTACGACCACTTAAATGATCTACGACCACCAAGCAAATCAACATCACATACCGGTACCAAAGAACCAAAGATCAACACCTGATAAAAAGAATCGACAGTAGAAAAGTGAACAAACTGACACTACACTACAGAATTATGGCTCTCTGTTATTCATGCCAGTCTTTTACACCACCTTAGAAACCTTACAAAGACAGGAGTGGTTACTTGATTTTCTCCGTTCTGTTGACAAGCTTAACTACCTACTTGAGCCCGATCTTCTCTTGTCTATTGAGTTATAAATCTATTCAAATTCGGTCCTTACTTATAGAAAATCGGTAGATTCACCTCTCAATCAATTTGTCCTACTTGCAAATTGGTTTGACAGTCACGCAAATCCATTTGAATCATCAAATTTATTCCCTGAGCGAAACACCACTCGTGAGAACCTCCAGTGAAAGAAAAGACGAAACGCCTGCGCTGTATGGCAGTGAATGAAGAAACCACGACTATTTTCTCTGTCCCGTTCCACCACCAGTTTTGGCACAGAGGTTTGTGTTCTCTCCCCTTACCTGCCCCCCACAATGGCGGAGCGTCCTAGGCAACCACGGCTCTTAGGCACGCTTCAACTTGTGCGGGAGAGAATTTAGGCCTTTGACGCTCTCTTAGTTCTGCCCACGATGATAATATTACTATGGGCTAACAAGGCACAACAAATGTATTTTTCATACCTCCCCCCCTCCCCCCCCCCTGCTCTTTCCCCCAAGAAAAAAACATTTTTTTGGAGCTAGCAAAAACTTACCTGATAACTGAAAACAAAAGTGTTTATTAAGTTTACCTATCTCCAGTATAGTTCTACGAATAATTTTTCTTACCGATTGGTTTGATGGATAGATAAATAGATAGATAGATAGATGGATAGATAGAGAGATAGATAGATAGATAAATAGACAAATAGATAAATAGATTGATAGATAGATAAATAGATAGAAGGATAGATGGATAGATGGATAGGCTAAACAGATAGATAGATAGATAGATAGATAGATAGATAGATAGATAGATAGATAGATAGA
>NW_004797552.1:398400-399732 GCF_000002075.1 Aplysia californica
AAAAAAAAGCAGTGCATCTGTGAGCAGGAGTACGTCTCAGAATACACGTAGTTCCTGGGTGCACGCCGGAGACGTCTCCGAATATCTTCTGCCCTCCCTCACTCCGCTACATTGTACGATAAGCCAGGACAAAGCCAGGACAGGAAACTCCGGCATTCCTCACAGCTCCGTCAATTCATCGCAGTCGCTCATAACATGACAACTTGATCTCTGGCGACAGAACGATCGTGCTAAATGCATCTCATCAGGTGCCACATTGGAACAGAGTGACGCTTTGAAGGATTCTTGACTCGATCCCACTGATCGACAACATGCGTCTAGATAGTCTATAAAGACTTGAACTATTCCAGTCAAAACTTCCCCCCAAAACCCCCCAATTATAATTCATATTTTGGTAAAAAGATATTCATGTTTTTAAATTCCCTTTTCGATTACCTTTCACCTCATATACAGTGTGCGTACAGACAAACAAACACAGACACATCCACCCACATATGTGACTCTCCAACTTTTAATTTGGTGTGCATATGGTTTCTGAGTCTGTTGTGGCCACAATGGAGTCGAAAGATTGTGACCTGGTCTGCTCTATTTAGCATGTAGTAGTGGTCATGTCTGTTGTGCTTAGGGTGGGATTTTTAAAAATCGAGCATTTCCGCCCGTGTGCTGGGAGGTTGTATCCCTCTCAAAATAATAATAATAATAACTGCATTTATATAGCGCATATCCATGTTCAAGAGCATGCTCTATGCGCTTTACAACTATCATTACCCCAGCAGACCCTCGCTGAGAACACTCAGAAACATTCTCGGGCTTCCGCGGAAGCATACAGTGCAAGCAGTGGGTTTCACGCCCTCAAACACTATTTAACTGACAAGATCGTTCACTGTCTATAACCGGGTACCCATTTCCACCTGGGTGAAGTGAGGAAAATTTGTGCAAAGTGCCTTTCCCAAGGACACAACATCAGGCCCCTGTCGGGATTCGAGCCCACGACCTTACGGTTTCGAGTCCGAGAGCCTAACCAATTAGCCACCGACGCCACAAAGGGGTTGTCCCTGACAGGCATCGACCCAGCAGCCCGCCTCTTCAATGATCTAATCTGTGCCAATGGTGATGTCAAACATCTACAGTTACATTTTTTTACAGGCTTCAAAACTGGGGATGTTTTTGTTCACAACTTCACACCAATTGTGTAAGGAGATTTCAGGGGAAGGAATCAATACATCTGAAAGTGAAAAAGAAAATCTTGATTGCTTCCCTTTACCAGCATTGTTACCAGCGCTCTTGTCTTCACACCGCAGAGCGCAGGCTTTGACAAGAGAGAGGAACCCC
>NW_004797552.1:400695-402145 GCF_000002075.1 Aplysia californica
TCTCTCTCTCTGATACTGTGCCTATGATGGTGTTGGTAACACGCAATTTAATGATTTTCTCATCAAGTGCAGCACATCAGTAATTTGGAGGAAAAGATATCTTTACTTATCAAAACTCTAGGATCGACTCTGAATTATTTCTTTATTTCCGAAAACTTTGATTGGTTTCTGTCTCACAGGGATAACAAGAATAGTAGTTCAGAGCTGACAGACAATGTTGAATGTGTATTTCATCATAAAATAACAGTGAAGGCAACCCCTCGGGACAACTGAGACCAACTTTGCAAAGTCCACAACAAATACAAAGTGAATATTGGCACGGATTGAATGTATTACTTGAAACATGTTATAGGTTTGACGTCTCTAACAACATTGTTAGCGGGACCTCTGAGTTTAACGGCCTTCTAGGAAAGGACCGAGCCAAGTGAGAAATTCGTGTAAAGTGTCTTTCCCAAGGACACAACGTCGGACCGAGCTGAGGCTCAAACCCCCGGACCCCCAATCTCAGGATTACGAGTCCGGTAGCCTAACCACCCGGCCACCGACGTCACTGAATATATTGCGTACAATATGATAGAAATAATAATGCTAATAATAATGATGATAATGATAATAATGCGTAGAACACAGAGGGAAATCCCACAAGAGAAGTCACCATGTTCGTGGGGCGCCAATTTAGAAGCGGCGCTGAAACAGGAGGAGGCGTGATGTTACTATGAATAAGTCATTACCATAGGGGGGAAGGGCAGGGAGGGGCTGTAACTAGGTCAAGCAATTCCAGTAAAAACATGTTTAACTCTTTGTCTACTGCACACCAGCTCAGCTACCTCACGACACCGTTCTGTTGTTGACAGTCCTGGCAAAATTCTACCAAACCGTAGACAATCCTTTGGTTAGACTGCCAGACTCGACGATGGCGGGTTCGAGGGTTCGAGCCTCAGCTCGGTCCGACTTTGTGTCCTTGGGAAAGGCACTTTACACGAAATCCCCAATTGGCTCTGTCCTTTTGGAGATGGACGATGGACTGAGAGGTCCCCCCCCCCCCCAAACCTCTTGAATATCCTACCAATAGTGTTGATAGGGCCGTTAAACCTGTACCATTTCACTATTTTGATCAGACAATCCTTGTATTTATACAAAGACTGTGTGTTTATTGGTACTTGGATCGTTCGTTCATTTCTATTTAGTTTGATGTTTATTTTATGCCAATAGGATGGGTTTATCAGGAGAGGAGTTTTAGGGACGTTTGTGATACTGAACATTACTTGGACGACAAAGTCAGCGTCGTACAAAGTTGGAACTGCCTTTGGTATACTAAGGGTTAATGTCGTGGATCGTTTGACCCCTTTCCCCGGCATCTGGGACAGGCGTTGTTGACCGGAAAGGCTACTCTGATCTGATACAATGTACTGATGTTGATTCCAAAGCCAAGAGCGCTTAGCTAGAAGCC
>NW_004797552.1:402245-403645 GCF_000002075.1 Aplysia californica
CATGAGATATTTTGGCATACCTTTATTAAATGTTAAGGTCCCTCCTTCTTCTACGATGTTGACACACTTTCTACGTAATCTACATATATCCATCACAAAAAGGGGGACGGGGACAAAAAACCAAAAGAACAAGAATCCACGAGAGGTTTGTAACTCCCATGACCGCTCCTGGGTGTGGAATTCCCTCCTACTTCATTTCAGATGGCTGCGCCAGGGAAGAGCGACTTTTGACGTCATTATTTCCTGGGAACAGCAACTCGTATTTGACTACTGTACGTCTTTTGTTGTCCCAAGAATAATCATGGAAAGAAAAAGAAAAAAATCATATAATGTGGTTTCTTAGGAGACTGTTGAGAATATCGCGGAAGGAAAAGAAATCAAATGAGGTAGAACTTGATGAAGCCCACGTGGACGCTCACTGTTAGTAACAATCGGGAAACGACAAATGCAGTTTTTGGGACTCCTGAATAGACATAGCGGTCTTGAAATCTAGCTATCACTGACAAAATTGAAGGCAAACGAGGCAGGAGTAGGCCCAGGGCAACATACTTAAGGAACCTAAACAAATGGGTAACGGGGAAAGATCAGGGAAACGTAGCTTTTTTAAGAGCATCCAGCAAAGGAATGAATGGAGAACAATGATCGCCGATGTTTGTCGCAGATCTGGCACTGGAGGAGGATGAGAGCTCTGTGAAGTCCTCATGAAGCTGATTTTTTTATTTTTGTGTCGTAAAATTCCAAACATAGATTTCCTTCCAAAAACATACATAATAATATACATGTATACATTATTCTCCCCACCCCTTCCTGTACTTTGTATACAGCTGCTGTCATGCGCTGTTGGTCTGTTTTCAGTCTAAAAATACGCTGCTGCTAAAACATTTTTTGGGGCGTTTTTCAAGGTGAAAACATAGAAGCATCTCACCGTGCCCATATTATAATGTTGAAAATTTTTGTAAGAAATTGACCGCTCACACACACAGTATAGGGGTAAAGGCTGCCTTGTAGGACAGAGTAATCAAAGTGAGGCGAATGAAGCGAACAGAGATGACGACACCATACACGAACATCTTTACCGCGCTCAGTTGTCCGTCAGAGGGATATAGATAGGCTGCCGGGGTAAGGGTTAATCGGAAAGGATGCACCATCATATTTATCAAATCTGTTAAGACTGTACTTTCCAACTCGCAGTTTAAGGTCATCAGCTGACAAAAAGAAATTTATTTTACCATCTATGAAACTTAAAACAATGGGTGAAAGGGTATTCGAATACCAAGGCCACAAGATCTGGAATGCTTTACCAAGTACTGAGAGATCAAATCTTTTGATTCATTCAAATGTCAGCTGAAGTCGTTTCTGTTTTTATATTAATGAGATGAATATTTGGAATAATTTTCTTT
>NW_004797552.1:404191-405623 GCF_000002075.1 Aplysia californica
TGTGTGTGTGTGTGTGTGAGAGTGTGTGTTAGGGGGTGTGTCTGTCTGCCTGTGTGTGTATGTGTATGTGTATGTATGTGTGTGTGTATGTGTGTGTGTGTGTGTGTGTGTATGTGTGTGTGTGTGTGTGTACGCACAACGCGCGCGCGCTTTATTTCAAGCATCTAGTTTTCTCGGGCAACAAGGAAAAAAGCAGGGAGGTGAGATGTCCCACGTTTACTCTGAGCTCGTCAAAAACATCTCAGCACTCGGAGATGGAAGCTGACCAACTTGTCTAGATGAGCACTGCACGACAAGCAAACCTCCAAAGTGGATGGAAACCTTTGGACGAGCAGGAATTATCCCCACTATTGGATCAGGGTAGAATGAGTGGGCGTGTTGGCGCGTGTTTTTGACCTCTCGCCTGCCGTGAATAATTCATCGCGTGGTTGACTTCCATCACCACTTCCGGAATCGAGATTACTCACCGACTTCCGGTATCAGAGTCCGGCTCGTTCAGCAGATTAGATTTGCCACAGTTCAGTTTCAGTACACGGAAGCTCATCGATGAGACAACGGACTCAACGCTCATGGAGTGGGTGGTTGGCGGGTGCTCTAGGATGGTTGGCAGGGGCTCAGATGTGGTTTTCTCTTTCTTTCCTGTCAAGCATCAATCGTCCTTATTTCACTATCTTCTGTTCTTTATGATAAATGTATGTTAATCTATAGTCTAGGAACCCGTCTAGTCTTCGACACTTATACAGCCTATTGTTGTTGCATATACCGTAAAACTCTTTCTAAAACTTAACCCCCCCCCAAAAAAAACAAAAAAACACACACCAAAAAACCCCAAAAAAACAAAAAAACAACCCCCATCCACTATCAAAGGTAACAAAATACCTAAGCTCCTTTGAATGTTAAAAAAGAAAGATCCCACAGACGAGAGAGTTATGTATTCGCGAGCACAGATTCCACGTGTTGACATCCAGGACATGGCTTGATCATCTTGTATGAAACAACAACAAAAAACGCCTAAAAAACAAAAAAACAAGAACAAAAACAAAAACAAAAAAACAAATCCAAACTCATCCACAAAGTTGCAGATTCTTGTGGTCTACGTCTGAACACGTCCATGCAGACCCCTGGCGTCCTTCAGAGACATCCTTTAGCTCCCGAGATATCAGACGTCGTCTGTAGACAGTAGACATCCTTTAGCTCACGAGATATCAGACGTCCTTCATATACATCCTTCAACTCACGAGGTACCAGACGTCTTCCTCAATAGACACCCTTTAGCTCACGAGATATCAGACGTCCTTCATAGACATCCTTTAGCACACGAGATATCAGACGTCCTCAATAGACATCCTTTAGCTCACGAGATATCAGACGTCCTTCATAGACATCCTTTAGCTCACGAGATATCAGACGTCCTTCATAGACATCCTTTAGC
>NW_004797552.1:406086-407293 GCF_000002075.1 Aplysia californica
GTGTGTGTGAGAGAGAGAGAGAGAGAGAGAAACAGACAGACAGACAGACAGACAGACAGACAGACAGACAGACAGACAGACAAACACACACACACACACACACAAGCCGCCACAAGTCCCAGAGATCACCCACTCCGTCAATCACGAGAGAGGAAATGGGCGCGACTGTCGTCACAGATAATCCAACACAATCAGAGCCACATCAGACACAATCAGGGCCACATCAGACAGATACCAGGCTATGCCGCTACGTGATACCATCAGCGTGTTCCAGACATTTCCGCAGACACCCAAGAATATTCTCCCCCCCCCCTCTCCTAAACATCCACTTACTTTTCCCTTCCCCAACATAGTGTCTGTTACCCCTCCCCTCCCCTCCCCTCCCCCCAGTGCAGTGCTACTGACTGAAGTTGTCTTTAGGCCATTCTCAAAGGGGGGATATTAACATGTTCTTATGCACAGTAGAATTGTAAATGGGCTGATTTATCAATGACATGCTCATACTGTGTCGGAACAACATAGATGGAACTACTGTTTTTGCTTTCCTCATCCTTACTATCGTCATTTTCCTCTACTTCTTTTGTATGTTTGTCACTCTCTTGTGAACCACTATTTCCGGGGTGTCTTGATAGTCGAAGCACACTTTGTGCTGTTGAAGCTAGAGAGGTGAGCAGAGTAAGCCTGATTCTTTGTTTGGACTTCTCTGTTGGCATCCACCCCTTGGCGCTCATATGACCTTATGCAGTTGCGAGCGCCGTAAAACCTTACTAAAACTAAAACTAAACAGTGTCTGTGGTGTAGCGGATAGGCACAATGCTGTCGCTGGCATAAGACGTACGTTGAGTCCTGTGTATGGAGCAGTTTTGTTTTTCGAGTCTCCCCGCCAGTCTTCTGTGATGCATCCCTCTCAGCTCGGATTGACTCTGGAAGGCAGGGTCGTGGCCCGCCTCCTAAATGATCTAACTTGCGATGATAGGGACATAAAATACCTGTATTAAACTAAACAAAACAAATCACAAAAAACCTCAATCACTCACCAGCATGCATGTATCCATTACTAACACACTTTAAGTAAGTTTGGTTCTACTTTTGCTGTTTCAATTTTTCTGAACAAACTAATTGTTTCTCTTGTCTGTCTGTCTGTCTGTCTGTCTGTCTGTCTGTCTGTCTGTCTGTCTGTCTGTCTGTCTGTCTGTCTGTCTGTCTG
>NW_004797552.1:407646-409505 GCF_000002075.1 Aplysia californica
ACACACACACACACACACACACACACACACACACACACACACACACACACACACTCACAAACACGGGCACATGCTGAAACACATAGACTCCCACCACAAACATATCCATCTATCAGTTTGTGCCCCACCCCCACCCCTTTATTTTAGCAGCATGGTATCGCTATCGAGATGATATGCACAAGCCATCAACCAATCACACACAAGGAAATCTGCACAGCCGGGGAATGTCATAAAAAATCCAATTATATCTCTGCTTCAATTCTCTCGGCTGTCATTTGTTGACAAATGCCATCGTTCTCCGGTATCATTGCCGAGGTACCCGCGAGACCTCGATTACTGGAGCCGATTGTTTGTAAATGAATCAACTACAAAGGGTAACCAGAGTGCGTCGTTTTAAAAACCGTCCCTTTTTCAACGCTTTTCCGATATAGATCTACGCTGAGCAATGCAAAAGCTGAAATGTACTCGTTATGATTCAAGTTCCATATTTATTGTTGCTGTTTTTATTTTTTTCTGAATTGTTTCTCGGTTCTCGACCAAAGGCTTACTCTTGATTTCTTTGGCTCACAATGCAATATTCAGTCTGCGTTATTCTTTACCGTTATCCTTTTCAGTGATGTTACGTCCTCAGCGATACAATTTAGGTTATTTAGGTCATCCATGTCATTTGTTTGCCAAGGCCAACCCAGGCTAAGAGGGGTACTCGACGAAATTATCTCTAAACGGGAATCCAACCCGGGTCTTCTGCGTGTGACGACAAAGCCCCTGACTGCCACACAACAGACGCAGACACGTGTACGGGCCAGTAACAAATGCGCGTTGTGCGAAAACATAGCCGAACACGACAGCGAGGATACCACAAATATCTTAGAATATCATGTAAAAGTAGACTTAAGACCGTCTTTCAGAACTTACTTGTTTGTTTGAGCAAAGACAGGCACATCGACATATTACTCACGGCCCTTCTTAGCGAATGAAAAAAAATAAATAAGACAGACAGAAAGAAAAAACAGAGAAAAAGAAAAGAAGTAGGACCCACCAGTGACACCCTCCAACCATCCACAGAAACGACTTGCTTTAATACGTTGTTACAAGCTCTCCACTCTACACGCCGCCATGTTTGGCTCACGGTGACGTCATTCGGAAATTCAAAACACTCTTTACATTCTATTTTAAGAACGAGGGGTGAGACATAATTTACTTGCTCCTGATAGTATCCTTATAGTAAAATGTCTCAAGCTCGGAGTCAAAGATTCTGTATAGCAAGATGATTCACTCCTCTCTTGGAACCAATTAAAAAAAGGTCCTCAAAATTTGATGGCGCCCTCTTCGAAAAGGTGCGGACTTTACAATCAGAGTTACCCTACTTGTGTGAAAAACAATAAAAGCGAAACTAAAAACTGATCTATTTCCATTCTTCTTCTGGAGAAACGAAAGGGAGCTTCAAAACAAAGACTGCATGCAGCGCCATCTGAAGCAATGCGCGGACTTCCGCCGACACTTTTTTGGCCGAATGAACAATCTTGTTATTCACGATCTATGGTTGTCTCCACATCTGAGTGTTGATACAATAATACTGTACTAGAGCCCAGAACCAGGTGTCCAACTTAAGACCCGCCGCCTACACCCGGCCTGTCCAACAAATAATTACATCCGGCCAGGGAGAGAACTTTAAGTCGTCCATCTTGAGAATCTTCATAAACAGAAACCTCGGCCAAAACATAAACAAACTTGTGGCCAGGAAAAGATGCCAAACATCCAACTCTGACAGATTGGCACAAGTGCGAACGTTGTAACGCTTAGCTTTGTCATTCTTTTGAATATCGCCAGTTTTAGTTCACATCATTACTTCATAAAGG
>NW_004797552.1:415049-417762 GCF_000002075.1 Aplysia californica
TGTGTGTGTGGGGAGGGGGGGGGGGCATCTAGCAACCACAGAGCTCACGATCGGCTCACTGTGCTGTGTACGTATTCACGCCAAACAAACCATGACAGGTCGGCGGACAGATACGTGAGTGACCCCTCCTTTCACTCCGTCCGCCCCCCCCCAAAATAACCTCAGATTCTCTTTCATTTTCCCCGCCAACGTAAACCAGATCTTTTCATAGAAACTTTGAGGTTATCAAGTATTAACAAATTTGTGAAACATTTGTCGCCGACAGTCGTCAATTATATCTAGCTTTAATTTTTTTAAATTTAAAGATAATAATAAATAGCATTTGTATAGTGCAAATCCCCGCTCAACAGCAAGTTCTATGCGCTTCAAAATCTATACTATTACCCCAGCAGACATGAGAACATTCTAAAACAAACTCAACTTCCTGGGAAGCAAACAGTGCAAGCAGCTTTTTATAGGCGCCAAAAACACTAACATACTGACAAGGTCTTTCGCTTTCTATGGCCGGGCACCCATTCCCTCTTGGGCGAAGTGAGGAAAATTCGTGTAAAGTGTTTTACCCACGGACACAACGTCGGGCCCGCGGCTCGAACCCACAAACAAGCGACCTCACAATTACGGTAGCCTAACTACTAGACCACCGACAACCTCACGATTACGAGTCCGGTAGCCTAACCACTAGACCACCGACAACCTCACGATTACGAGTCCGGTAGCCTGACCACTAGACCACCGACGCCACAATTTAATTACAAACGGAGAAGACAATTGCTAATTAGAGGCAATTTCCTTGTCACGAAGAATGAGCCGCACGTCCAGGGAGTGAAAGATTGAATAATAATATTTTTAGGCAGCGAAAATTCTTGTCAGTTTGTTAGTGTTTGAAGGCGTGAAATCTGCAGCTTTCTGTGTATGCTTCCCACGAAGTCGGGCATGTTTCTGAGTTGAGTTTTCTAAGGTCTGCTAGAGTAATGATATTTGCAAAGTGCATAGAGCATGCTGTAGAGTGTGGATATACGATATTATATAAGTGCAATGATCATATGTGAGTCGTGCTGACAAAATGAGTTACTTCTCGCAACCCATGAGTCGAGACGTCAGCCGAAAATAGACACACCAAATTTGTAGATTTTTATTGGATGCCATTTTTTTTCCAAGTTGAACTTGTCTTTTATCATTTGATATAAACAGTACAAGCCCAACCTGTAAATTCCATGTATCTCTCTGTGTCCAATGGGGGGAAATCCGAGACTCAACTCATTTTGTCAGCACACCTCACATATCATTAAAACACACCATATCTGAGATAAGAGAGTCTCCCGCCCTCGGGCAGTGCTACTGATTGAATTTTATTTACGTCATTCCCAAAGGTTGGACATTAACATGTTCTTATGCACAGTAGAATTGTAAATGGGCTGATTTATCGATGTCATGCTCATTCTGTGCCGGAACAACATGCGGGAACTGCTGCTTTTTATTTCCTCATCCTTACTATCGTCATTTTCCCTCTACTTCTTTTGTATGTTTGTCACTCTCTTGTGAACTGCTATCTCCGGGGTGCCTTGATAGTCGAAGCAGACTTTGTGCTGTTGAGGCTAGAGAGGTGAGCAGAGTCAGCCTGATTCCCCGTTTTGGACTTCTCTGTTAACATCCACCCCTTGGCGGTCATATGACCTTATACAGTTGCATAAAACCTTAATAGAACAAAAATAAGCACATGCCAGAAGGGAGTCAGTGTGTAAGCACATGACATAAGGGAGTCAGTGTGTAAACACATGACATAAGGGAGTCAGTGTGTAAACACATGACATAAGGGAGTCAGTGTGTAAACGCATGACATATGGGAGTCAGTGTGTAAAGGTCTCACCAGTCATGATCGCGCCATGCGGACTACTTTTGGCTGTACCATTCTTGGACAATATCACAATATAAATGTCATCGTTATTGGCTTTCATCTCCCAGCTAGATAGGCGTCCACGGAGTTTGAAAAGAGCATATTGATCTGTGACGCCATCAATGATTAAGTCATAAGTGGACAGGTTGTGTTACTCAATATCTAGTTCTGTTATAACCAGTGCACACTGCCAATCAGATTCATCGGATTAAGTCGTGGACGGCCAGGTTTTCTCTCATTAGTGGAGCAAAAGCTACACGTTTGGAACAATAAACCGATTCAACTTGCGACCTTGCAAAAGAAACGCGTTTGATTTTGAAGGTCAAAGTCGAATTTGGTCGAATACGGCTGTACTTACTTTACTATACTTTTTCATCCTCTGTTGTCTTTAAGCGTCGAAGGGAGGTGCAGTTTTCTATGGTAGGTAGGCCAGCTCCAAAGCTCAGAGTACGGTTGTACTGTGCCAGTTGGTAGCTTTGTGCCCCATCCACGAAGGTTAGGAAGGAGGTTTTAGTTTAGTTTTAGTAGAGGTGTTACGCCGCTCGCAACTGCATACGGTCATATGAGCGCCAAGGGGTGTATGTCAACAGAGAAGTCCTTACCTAGAATCAGACTTACTCTGCTCACCTCTCTAGCCTCAACAGCACAAAGACAGAGGAGGGAGGTTTTGACCGGCCCTTCCTCAGTCTGATAAATCCTCCCCACAGCGTGCACTGACTGTTGGTTCTGTACTTGAAGACTTCAAGGGGCACTGTCATGGCCTCCAATCTTTGCTCTCTGTGAATAAATAAATAAATAAATAAATAACATAAATAAATA
>NW_004797552.1:419413-422024 GCF_000002075.1 Aplysia californica
CTTACGATTATTATTGCTTATATTGCAGCTCATTTATATTATGCATGTGATTGTAAGCCTTCGTGTGTGTGCATGTGTGTGCGCGTGAGTGCGCGCGCGTGTGTGTGTGTATGTGTGTGTATGTGTGTGTGTATGTGTGTGTATGTGTGTGTGTGTGTATGTGTGTGTATGTGTGTGTATGTGTGTGTGTATGTGTGTGTATGTGTGTGTGTGTGTGTATGTGTGTGTGAGGGTACACGTGGTGAAACACCAAACCACTGTGCCAGGATCTGGACAATAAAGATGTATCTTATCTTATCTTATCTTATTCGTGTCCACAATGTCTATGTGTGACAGCATAGGGAGCAGAACCTTTACGTTCTTAGTTTAGTTTTAGTACGAGATTTTCGAGACTTGCAACACAATAGGTCAAAAAGTGCCGAAGATCAGAATTTAGAGGTGTTACAAGACAGTAAAGAACACAAAAAAGAAGGAAGAGAGATAAGGATGATAGATGGTGGATAGGAAAGAAGGAGCAAACCACACCAGAGCACCCGCCGACCACTCACTTACGTTCTCAAGACACAGAGTGTCTGTAGAGCTTCGAACCCGAGTGGCCGGTATTGCAGCCCCGTAATTTCCCCAGTGAGGCCAAAGTGTGTCCTCACGTAAGCGGTTGCTATCAGTTTGAGAGTGGGGGTAGGGAAAGTAATCCATGGAGGGATGTGTAGGGAGGTGGAGGGAGGGGGAGGGGTGAGGGAGAAAGGGAGGAGAGGGGAGGAGGCGAGGAAGGGAGGAGAATGATGAAGGGGAAGGAAGTAGGCAGAAGGAAGGAGGAAGCGAGGGGGGAGAGGAGGAGGTAGAGGAGGCAGGTGGTGGTGGTGGTTGTGGCTGCTGTGATATTTTGACGTTTTTTTTTCGTTTCAACTCAAGGAAAACAAAAGTAAAGATTGAGCCAAGAAGATAGCGCGCGGTGACGTCTGCTCCAACACTTCATCAAAGGGGAGAGCTGCGCAAACTGGTGACGCTAGACGGGACTTCCGCTGCTATTTCAAAATGGAGGAGACCGGAAGACGGTAAAGGCAGCGACATTTGAGTGTGTGGGCCCGGGAAAATTACCCGTATCACGGTGACTTTACTCTTCGCTGAGTGGTTTGGGCTGGGTTGTTTTTGTAACACATCAAACGATACAACTGTTTTGGGGGTATTTTGTGGTTTATTTTGGAACATTTTGGAATAGGAGCATTCAGTAGCAGTCAAAATTGTCAATGACTGCCGTTCGTTGTCGAGGAAAGAAGTAGTTGTCTTAGACAGGTAGCAGTTTGGACAGTGTCAAAATAAATGGGAATAGGAAAAATACAGATAAATAACAATAACAACAACAACTTTAAAACCGTTGTGCGATGAAGCTGTTAAACTATAGAGTGAAACTAAAGATGCGCGGCCCTTTATTAGCCTTTTCCGGCAGCTGAAATATTCATGTGCACTGGCAGCTCTCCCTATAAAAGTAGTAACATCACTCCTTTTTCTATTGATGTCATCAAATGATATCATTCGTGGAAGCCTGTGTTGGAAGTACGCACAGAAATCAATGTCCGTCGCCACGAGTAATAAACACTTTCCAGATGTTAGTAAGATTTGTTTTCTTTACGCCCTGAAAAAAATATTCTAAACTATTAATTACAGCATCTAAGTGGAACCCTTTTGAAATACTAGATCTATCAATATTTAGAAATGATGGATTGCTGAACATATTTTCTTAGTATCAGGTTTTCGATTTTCTGTTGAAAAAAGGGTTCTAGGTTTATTTTAACGATACCTCAAAATAACCTAAAGTAAATGTTTTGAGGGACTGGCTAATGGCTTGAGAGCGCCAAAACTTACACGACTGTTTTGTTTAATTCTATCCGATCAACACGTTTATTTGTGGTCAAGTTAATCCAAGTAGAAGCCCTTATCAGAAAACGGTCTAGAGTTTAATCGAGGAAGGTGCAGTGAGAAGGCTTAGTCTTGGTCTAAACAGTTTCCCAACTTCCCCAAACCCCCGGATGTGTGGGAGGCAACCTTCAGACCCAGTCTCGCTACGAGAAACACTTGAGTCGAGAGACAGTGGGTGAAAAGAAATACTAATTCCACAGACGTCTGGGTTCATGGGGATAGCAGCGATCTTGAAAAGATTGAGGTTTTACAGAACAACAACACCACCACCACCACCACCACCACCACCATCACCATCACCACCAACAACAAACAACAAAAATAGAAAAAAATTCAATATAATATTTCAAAAATATAAAAATTACCCAAATCTGCACTGAAAGTAATTTTAGAAACTTAAACGTAAGTTATTATTTTTTTTACACCACCATCGATACAATTTAGATCATTTAAGGGGAAGGCTTTGGCCAGACTGAGAAGGATACAACATGCCAGCAAAAAGACCGAGATACTCCTTACAAATTCTTCCACAACGGGGAATCAAACCCGGGCCTGCTCCGTGTGACAGCAAAGAGCCAAACCGCTACGTCACAGACACCGGTACACTGGCACTGGTGGGGTCTGCTGGGGTCTTGGTGGGGTCTTGGTGGGGTCTTGGTGGGGTCTTGGTGGGGTCTTGGTGGGGTCTTGGTGG
>NW_004797552.1:425397-429339 GCF_000002075.1 Aplysia californica
TCCAAGTGTAGTCCTAGTGAAGATAGACCACTGAATGTTCTTTTCCAAGTGTAGTCCTAGTGAAGATAGACCACTGAATGTTCTTTTCCAAGTGTAGTCCTAGTGAAGATAGACCACTGAATGTTCTTTTCCAGGGGTAGTCGTGGGGAAGATGACCACTGAATGTTCTTTTCCAGTGGTATTTGTTGGAAAGGTGACCATTTACTTGCCTTTCCCAGTCCACCTTTCAAGCAGCAACAACTCTAGTTTAATGGTAGTTATCATAAAAACATTTTTAACGGTGTCTGTCGGCTTTTTTAAAATGTAGATGTTTTGACGACTGCTTCAATGCGATTTGACCATTTAGGGGGTGGGGCCTTCGTAAATAGGTTCTTGCCATTCTTGACCGTGCCTTGCTTTCTGTTAGGTAAACATTTTATTTCTCGTTTGTTTTTACCTCAAGTAGAGAACACACACAATGCTTTACGCTCTCCGTACAAAAGTCAGCGACGAGCAAGCAATTATCGTGAGTAATTATTTATTTTGACACGGTCTGATAGTTAGTACAGTGTCTCTCGTTCTCAATGTGTGTAAAAAAAGAGGCACTGTGAGGAATATTGCGCCAGCTTTTTTTACTCGCTCTAGTTTCTCATAGCGTAAAGTAGGGGTCCTCAAACATTTCTTATATAGCGTAAAGTAGGGGTCACCAAACATTTCTTATATAGCGTAAAGTAGGGGTCACCAAACATTTCTTATAGCGTAAAGTAGGGGTCACCAAACATTTCTTATAGCGTAAAGTAGGGGTCACCAAACATTTCTTATAACGTAAAGTAGGGGTCACCAAACATTTCTTATAACGTAAAGTAGGTGTCACCAAACATTTCTTATAACGTAAAGTAGAGTAGGGGTCACCAAACATTTCTTATAGCGTAAAGCAGAGTAGGGGTCACCAAACATTTCTTCGAGTGTGGACCAGAGAACTATGACTTCTTTCTGTACAATAGGCCTACACTGAACCCCGCGCTGAGTAAATTGGTCGCTCCCATGGACGAGTGGTTAGGGAGTCCAGGCTTACGATAAAGACAAGCATTTTGCTACCCAAGAATTACAAAAGTTTTTATTATCTACTAATTAAATTTTGAGAAATTCGACATGAAACGTTTTAAGTTTAACAACTTGTCAAACTTTTTCGAACGCAATTCTTCCAATATATTGGTTACGACTCTGAATAATCTTACGAAATTTTGCGCAGGAGGGAAAAAAAACTTTATTAATTAATTCATCTATCAATGTTTGTTAAAAATAAATGTCTGAATCTTGCACTGGCAATGTTTATTGAGCTACACACAATCTGAAACGTTGAAATTAGTAGAAAAAAAGCAACAAAACAAAAAGAAAAAATAGTTTTAAACATAGTGTAGATTACAGGGTTTCTGTAGTCAGGTGACGCAATGTGCAGTTACGGCGTTTAGGTAGATGTCTCTGAGGTGTGTCCTTGAGCAACAACACACGATAAACGGAGCTCGACAAAAACGACAAGGCGCTGCACAGTGGCTACCAGCCAAAGCATGCTAACTATGTGTGTCAATGTGTCGTTGTGGATTCGGTAACATTGATGTGCTTTTTGGTATGTTTCCATGTGTTTGTCTACTATGTATCTATGCATGACTGCTGTTGTAGAATATTATATCTCCTCACGGGATTAATAAAAGTGGAATTTACATTTACATTTTTATTTAGAGGTACGTTTTACATTTTACATTTTACTTTTCACATTTTTCAATTCACATTTTACATTTTACATTTTTCATTTTTCAATTTAAATTTTACATATTTTCCTTTTTCAAGTCACATTCTACATTTTATAATTAACATTTTACAATTCTACATTTTACAATTCTACATTTGACATTTGACATTTAACATTTTCAACAGCTTTTGCCATTTGCCATTTGCCACTTATTTACATTTTACGTTAAAACGTTGTTGGTGTTCCCGGCCTTGGACAAAGTCAGTGTGGTAGCCACCAGTATAAATGTGAACCCACGAGGTTTTCTTTGCTGTTTGGCCGGGTGAGTAACCTTTTCAAAGATCCCCACTCTTCCTCAGAGGTCACCCAAATAGGTGATGTTATAGCCTTTCATCTGGTCCCAGACATTTCTACGTCACTTGCTGCACTGAAAGCCGGGACAAAATGTGACTTTCCGCAAACCATTAATTCCTGCCGCTCTAGGATTTCCGGCAAACGACATCGGAACATCAGAGAACTCTCCACTGAGTAGTTTCTCGGACGTCTTTGGGGAGGCCGCAGTGAACACAGGTGACGTCACTAAATGGATATCACAAGAAAATGAATAATAATTATTTTAAAAGCTAGAAGATTCAAACCTTCACGCCCCCCCCCCCCTCAGGGCAGTGGTACTGACTGAAGTTACTTTAGGCCATTCCCAAAAGGGGGGGGGGGGGTATTAACATATTCTCATGCGCAGTAGAATTGTAAATGGGCTGATTTATCAATGTCACGCTCATACTGTGCCGGTGTAAGAAGCCAAAATCACGCTATGTTTGGATTGTGTTATTTACCAATGTCCTGTCTTTTTGTGTGGATCTTCTACTGTCTCTGTTTGGTCTGTGTTATTTACCAATGTCCTGTCTTGTTGTGTGGATCTTCTACTGTCTCTGTTTGGTCTGTGTTATTTACCAATGTCCTGTCTTGTTGTGCATATGTGTGGTGAGTGCACCTAACCTCTGTAACATCCACTGCCATTGGAAACGGCCGAGACAAATTTCTCCTTACGAGATGAATAAAGATTGACATTCCCGCAGAAGACGTGCGTTCAGTTCCTGGGTGGGTATAAGCTTTAATCGAGTATCTCCACATGTCCGTTAGGATGTTACATCCCCGAAATGATCAGTTTTGTTTGCGTTGATGGTGGCGTAAAACTTTTACAATAACACTGTTATGTTTCTCTACATGTGACAATATCCACTTGGGAATCAGCTGAAACAATTTAATCGTTTGTCAACCTACCAAGTTCATCTCCTTTATAAGCGTATTTACAGGACTTCTAAGTGACCTTTGGCGACCTGACAGACCTGCATTTCTGTTTATACCGACATCTGTGGTATATTATACTCAGTCCTATCAGATTTGCAAATGTTACTACTGTAACCTGTAAGTGTGGTCACTGTGTTCACATAGTCTGCAGGAATTAATAACGCCCACCTCGTGAATCGAAAGAACTGAGCAGGAGGAATGTAGGACTAACATGATCGAACCAATTAACTACTAGTGCTCATATGACCGTATGCCGTTGCGAGCGCCGTAAAACCCTCTACTATAAAAAAACAAACAACTACTAACCAGTTGTTGTAGCCATCTCCAGTTATAGCCATGGCAACACTTAGATGTGTAACTTACCAATAAACGTTATAAGAGTGAAGAAATATATTTATTTATTTATTTATTTATTTATTCATTTATTATTTATATGCAAAACATTCTCCAGTGTGTTTACTCTAAGACTAACAGCTAATTTCAAAACCCAAAATGTAGCACACGTTGTTGTTATTACTAAACACAAAAGTGACAGATCATAGAACTGGGCAGGGTACAAATGAAAAAAAAAATAATAAAGCTCTTTTTTTTTCACTAGAAAATACCTCTTTTTGACACATTTTCATGCGGTATCAGCATTAACACAGTGTGTAACACATTGATCTAATTTTTGCACAGGTCAAAAAAAAAAAAAAGAAAGAAAAAGAGAACAAACCGAGCTGTAAATGTGGAATTAACAAAGTTAACGTGCCATGGAAGGATTTAAAAAAACAAAACAATTTACGTGACTGATGCTTTAATTTCTCGAATTTTTGCCCAATTCTATTAAAATGAACACGCACACAAACACACACACACACACACACACACAAACACACACACACACACACACACACACACACACA
>NW_004797552.1:430832-431829 GCF_000002075.1 Aplysia californica
CTAAAGACAACTTCAGTCAGTAGCACTGCCCTGGTTTGGTGTTTGTGTGTGGGGGTGGGTGGGGTGGGGGTGGGGTAATTCAGTTTGAGGCTCCCTCCAGTTGTCGCCTCCCTGTCCTGTCGTTTGTCCCCTCCCTGTCCTGTCGTTTGTCCCAGCATGCAGCGCTCACAAACCGCAGACACACCACCCAGACATGTGCCAAAAAGCTGTAACAATTAATTTAAAAAAGAAGGGATAGAAGAAAAAAAGAAAAAGAAAAGAAAAAGCATGTAGACAAGCCACGTTTCTGTGGTCAGCATTAATTCGTATAAATTTTGCATCTGTTAATGTTGGGAAGCTCTACAGAAGGAGATGGGAGGAGCAGACACAGAAAGGAAGGAAGGGAGCAGACGAGAGCGGGATCTCTCTCTCTTTCTCTCTCTCTCTCTCTCTCTCTTTCTCTCTTCCTCTCTCTCTTTCTCTCTCTCTCTGTTTGTCTCTCTCTCTCTCTCTCTGTCTCTCTGTTTGTCTCTCTCTCTCTATCTTCTCTCTCTTCTTTCTCTCTACTCTCTTTTCTCTCTCTCTCTCTCTCACTCTCTCTCTCTCTCTCTCTCTCTCTCTCTCTCTCTCTCTCTCTCTCTCTCTCCCCCCCCTATCTGCTTTTTTAAACAGTGATGATGACGATGATGCCAACAGTAATAATAACAATAATGATAATGAAACTATTTTTTTTTAAAGTGTGTTACAGCGATCGCAACTTCATAAGGTCAAATGAGCCCGCGGGACTGATTAAACCATTTTTCAGTTTGGTAGGACTTTTGAATTTTTCCCTGATGGAGACGAAAGAATGGACAGAGAGCAAGAAAGAAGGTGAAAGGAGAACATTTTCAGGGTAGAACATTTTCCGTCGCCGTCAGGTTTCGAGCCTAGAACCTATTGAATGAGAGGCGTACACCTTAACCTCTAGACCACGAGAGCCCCCTGATAATGATGATGGTGATAATAATAATAATAATAA
>NW_004797552.1:433210-439688 GCF_000002075.1 Aplysia californica
TGTGTGTGTGTGTGTGTGTGATGGAGACAGGGAGAGATAGAGAGAGATGGAAAGAAACAGAGAGGGGTGAGAATGACCGAGTGAGAGAGAGAGAGAAATAGAGAGAGAAAGAGAGAAAGAGAGAGAGAGAGAGAAAAAAAAGAGAGAGAGAGAGAGAGAGAGAGAGAGAGAGAGAGAGAGAGAAAGATCTTTGCAGTGCTCCATGTTGCTCCATGATTTACAACACATTGATAAACAAACTGTCCTTGTCAGAGATCACACATACCTCGACTTCTATGCAAGGAAGATAAATATTTATCAATTTTTTTATTTCAAGAAAATAAAGAAAGCTTTAATGTGATAGCAATAACTCAGTATGCCAAAAAATAGACAAGCGCCCGATTTCACCACACTACCACACAAATAATATCATACCATGCAATCAGACAAAACCATCTATTCGAACTCGCGTCCTCTCCAAACAAGGGCAAAGACAGTAGCATCTAGACCACAAGCGTAGGTACAAAGTCCATTAATAACTAGAATTAAGTTGATGAACTCAATACTGAAATGCATTACCTGTTATTTACAAGACTCTGCGATACTGAAGTCACCGCAAAATCTATTTTTAAAAAAAGAAGAAATATCCAATTCATCTTCCAGGGGTTTCTTAAAGTCTGAATAAATTGTAAATGGTTGGTGGATGCTCTGGTGTGGTTTTGCTCCGTCTTCCTACCTATCAAACATCTATTGTTCTTACATATCTGTCTTCTCTTTGTGTGTTACTCTCTGGTAGCACCTCAAAATCTTTGGCACTTATACAACCGATTTGTGTTGCAAATGCCGTATAACTTTTACAAGCAGTCACATTTAAAGTCTGAATACATAA
Source organism: Aplysia californica (assembly GCF_000002075.1). NCBI lineage: Eukaryota > Metazoa > Mollusca > Gastropoda > Aplysiida > Aplysiidae > Aplysia > Aplysia californica. The sequence continues at coordinate 434,079 of NW_004797552.1, forward strand.
TAAGCAGAATGTTTATTTTCAAGAAACGCTCTTTACCTTTTCATCAGCAACTGATACTGATATCGTCAGGCTCATAACATATTTGCCAAAGTCATTTTTGGTCGATTTGGAGTTTTTGGCTCTGAAATGAAAAGCAGAACCAGCTTGGTGATATAGTTTACTTGAATAATCTAAATAAAACCAATCGAGTGTTTCAAAATTCAAGAACTCCACGAAGTAAATTGTTCGAAAGAAACCGTTTTTCAAAATCATTTTCTCAAAATGCCTAAAAATTACTTCGGCGTTTATCTTATGAGCTTGACGATCTCTTTCCACATGAGCGTCCTTCACGCCCACCTACAACATACAGTATTTGACAGCTTGGGTACTGCGCCATCGCCTTCTCCTTCTCCTATGAGTACACGGTGTGGTATAACAAAAGAAGAAAAAAGAGGAGCCACTTATCAAAGGTGATTAATTTGGTAATTTCGGTGGGCGGTGAGGATCAGCTGAGCGGTGTCAAATTCTGCTCTGTTTGGAAGGACATCTGTGAGGCAGCGTGGTGAAATTAGGCGCTCGTCAAAATAATTATATTGAGAAAAAAAAAGGCAATTTTCTGCCAGTCGCAATTTTTTAAATCAAATTTCTGTTTTTTGGCTTAACACCATTGTTGTCCAATTAAGAACACAATTCTGTGTGGATATTTACTGAAAAGGGATAATCAAAGGCACAGATAATGTAAGTTTTCAGTTTCCAGGACTTGCAAACTTTTGAAATCACCAAACTTTGACAGCCATTTTCTCGCTAATTTTGTCTTTGAAACCAGGTGACCCCCACCTTCTTCAGTCTCAATGTCTCGATTTCTTTTCAAAATAGATAGGTATTTTTTCACCAATAGCAAGACAACTGAAAAGCTTTAAGAAGATGCCAATAGCTCCCACATGCCCTAAAATTGACGAGTGCCAGATTGGTGACACATAGCCTATAGGTGGGTGGTACGAAAAGTTGAACTTGTTCAAGGCGGCAAATGTGGGCGGTGGCAAAAGTGGGCGGTGGCTTTGAAAAGGGCGCCAAACACTGACCCGAGGCACCCTGTTCTTTCTCCTCTCCACAAAGACTTATTCATTCTACAGAAGTTGGAAAAAAAAGTAAAAGAGATAGTCTGTCAACTGAGACTCTTTGGGTTATCCTGTATCTAGAGCTGTTTTTTTTTTTCAATCGGAATTTTATTCGATGCTGATAAAATGATCGATTTGATCCCCTCTTTTTATTTTTCCATCTTTTCTTGCCTATTGATACATTGTAATTTTGCGCTGACTGTAGCGAAAACAGAAAAATACAACACTGAAAAAAATCCCCGCGGTCATTTTCTTGTACATTTCGACAAACGATCGGCAAAATAAGGACAAAGACGGACTCGTTTCCCGATGTCGCAATTGCTCTAATGTATTATTGTTTTCGCTTCTAGGTCATGAACTACATAGCTGAGTCGCAGACGAGTTAGGCCCGCCATTGTTTTTGAGGGAACTATCCTTTCAGAAAGTCGCCATTATTCTTGTCGTCAGTCTGATTGGCACGGCAGCGCCTAGGGCGGGAGAAAGTGCGTCGATCGGGGACATTCAGGGAGGATTTGCGGATTAGCAGACGGCATCTTTTCACGGGGAGTCGACTGTACATCGGTATGGCCGTAAGCATTTCTGTGTGAAACAAAGCCAGTGCCCTAGCTTCCATTGCTCTATTCCTGGGTAATCAATTGTCATCTTTTCACGGTGGCCCGAACGTTCGCTTACCTGATGACTTCGATTCGCAGCATGGTCAGGTACTGGCATTTATTCATTACCCACAAACATTCGTATTGTCGGCCTGGTGTTTAGATGTACTAGATCTATGCCCCCTTTTTTAAAAATAAAAAAAAAATCATTTTCTTAATTAATCTGTGATATAGCTTGCTTGTGGCCGAGAAATATGTTGTCGAAATTCAAATTCTGAATATTGAAAAAAATAAAAACAATACAAGAAAATATACAGAATGTAGGTAGAACTGTAAAAAAAAGAAAAGAATGAATCCCCCTTGTCTCTCTTCTGAAAAAAAGGCTTTCTAAAATTTTATCAGAACAGTTGAACAGTCATCGACACTCGCGCTTAGGCATGTTAAAAGGGCACATCCACACACACAAACACAAACACACACACACAAACACACACACACACACAAACACACACACTCACAAACACACTCACATACACGCACACGCACACACACACACTCACACACGCACACTCACACACACACACACTCTCTCTCTCTCTCTCTCTCACACACACACACACACACACACACACACACACACACACACAAACACACAAACACAAACACAAACACAAACACACGCACTGTCTCTCTATCATTTTCTACTTACAACATAACTCAAAAAAACTTTTAGGAACCTCCCCCCCCCCCTCTCCTCAAACCAATCACCTTTCACTTCATTTATTCTTTTTTTGTCCCTGGGGAATCCTGTACGAGATAAACCAAGACAAGATTCTGGGTACAACAAACAGAAGAACAATTGTTGATCTCCTCACTAAAGATATCTGGCCTAAGGGTTTGAGATTCAGCGGGGGAATTTTTTTTATTAGTATTATCATTATTATTATTATTATTATTATTATTGTTATTGTTATTATTATTATTATTATTATTATTATTGTTATTGTTATTATTGTTATTATTATTATTATTATTATTATTATTGTTATTATTATTATTATTATTGTGCGTGTGTTTGTGTGTGTGTGTGTGTGTGTGTGTGTGTGTTTGTGTGTGTATGTGTGTTTGGGTGTGTATGTGTGTGTGCGTGTGTGTGTGTGTGTTTGTGTGTGTGTGTGTGTGTGTGTGTGTGTGTGTGTGTGTGTGTGTGTGTGTTCTGGGACATTATGTTACCAGAACAAAGAAAATCTCCATGTGTATTCAAACAAGTGAGAGGGGACTCTCGTGGCTAAGAGGTTAAGGTGTTCGCCTCTCATTCAAAGGTCTCGGGTTCGAATCCAGACAGCGAGGGAAAATGTTTCTTCTAAAAACTTTTCTCCTTATACATCTTTTCTTGCTCTCTAACAATGTTCTGTCGATTGCTTTAAACAATTACAAATCTATAGAAACCACGCACTTGGATTTTTTATCAGTATCTATTAAAGGAATTTTCTAGAATACAGCCTACAGGTGATTACAAAAATATTGATCTGTTAAGACAAATTGATACAAGTCACTGTGCAAAAGTTGGAGAGTTTATGTTAGATAGTTGAGGAGATATTTGACAATAAGTTGCGCCACGAATTTCTGACTACACTATAGTGTGATAGTCTTAGTGGACAATGGACACGATATCTGCGAGCAATGACCCCTAGTTGTGTCTTATCTGTCTCTCTATATAACCTTGACCATCAATGATTTATTTATAGAGGCACCAGCCACCCACCCGCCACCCATGTCCAGGTGATGTTTTAGCCTGTCTCCCTATAGAATAATAATAAGAATGATAGTTATGAAGATCGTAATCATAATGATAATGATTATTATTCATTTTTATAGCGTATGTCTCATGGTTTACAGCCAGCTCTATGCCCTTCATTACTGTTATTACCTCTAGCAGACCTTAGAACGCCCAGAAACATTCTCGGCTTCCTTGAAGCATACAGAGAAAGCTGCGGATGACACGCGCTAAAACTCTAACAAGCAGGCGAGATCCTCAGCTGATTATGGCCGGGTTTCAATTCCCAAGGGGGTTCTCATGGCATTGAGGTTACGGTGTTCGCAACTCATTCAATAGGTCCCGGGTAGGAATCCAGACAGCGACGGAAATTTTCCTTCTCAAAACTTTCCTCCTTTCACCTCCTTTCTTGCTCTATAGCAATGTTCTATCGTCTGCTTTCGTCTCCAATTTCTGCCCCCAGCCCCGCCCACCTTTGCCCCATCCAGTGGGCTCCTCACCCTTTCTGCAGCATTTCTTTTGCTACTCCTTGGCTCCTTCTTACCGCTGTATTTCAGCCACACCATGGATCTTCTGGTAGGAAACATCTACACCTCGCCTTCAAGGACAAGGGCGAAAAATGTCGAAGGTTCCGTGTGCAAGTTGTGCACGTGAAAGATACCTTGGTGGTTCAAAATCGAAAAGAGTAGGATAAGCTACGGCCGCCACCCAGGCAAAATTAACAAAAAGTCCTACCAACTGAAAAAGTTTAATGTGTCCCGCGCGCTCATGTGACCTTATGCAGTTGCGAGCGCCGTAAAACACCACCCACCAAAACAATTTTAAAAAGCAATTTCCACCTGGGTGAAGTGTGGGAAATTCGTGTGAAGTGACTTTCCAAGGACACGACGTTGGACCAAGCTGGGTTTCGAACCCCCCCAAGCCTTCACACCACCACGGTGACGAGTCTAGTGGCCCAACCACAAGACAACCGACGCCACATGACACCAGGGAGGCTGCAGCCATATCGCGAGGTACGTCTGAATGTCTTTGAATGCGATTTAGCTTAGTTTTAGTAAGGTTTTGCGGCACCTGCAACTGCATAATAAGGTCATATGAGTGCAAAGGAGTGGATGGATGTCAACAGAGAAGTCCAAACTTACGGGGAATCAGGCTTACTGAGCTCACCTCTCTCGCCTCAACAGAACAAAGTCTGCTTCGACTATCAAGGCACCCCGGAAAAAGCGGGACACAAGAGAGTGACAAACATACCAAAGAAGTTGAGGAACAATGACGGTAGTAAGGATGGGGACAGAAAAAGCAGCAGTTCCCCCTATGTTGTTCCGCTACAGAATGATCTAAGAAAACTTTTGTTTTGTTTTCCCTGCTGTCTCTCCTCCTCCCTGCCTTTGACAAATCTTGTTCTCACCGTCGCCATCAAATTTTTAAAAAATTACTTAATAAATTGAAAATAATTTTACACGAATTTTCCTCACTTCACCCCAGTGAGAATGCGTACCCACTATAGACAGTGAAAGATCTTGTCAGTTTGTTAGTGTTTGAGCTCTTAATCAACTGCTTGCACTGTATGCTTCCCGGGAAGCTGAGAAAGTTTCTGAGTGTTCTACGGTCTGCTGGGGTAGTATTAGTAGTAATATAGTGTTAGGCGCATAGAGATTGCTGTCGAGCGTGGATATGCGCTATACAAATGTTCTTTATTATTAATTATTATTATTATTATTATTATTATTAGTAGTAGTAGTAGTAGTAGTAGTAGTAGTAGTAGTTATATTTGTTTCTGTGAGTGTATCTGGATATGTATTCCCCGGCACACATATTCCCGTGGAGGGTCAATATAACGGGACTTTATTATTCATCCAAACGGCCTTCTCGGTAATCTTCTGGAAGTTACCACAAGTTTTGATGTGTTTTTGTATTGCTGGGTCTCTATGAATAACCTTGGGATCCTGAATGTTCGCTTTCTTATAAAAATACTGGATACGCTTATTAGATCAGACTGTCCAAGGGGCTCTCGTGGCCTAGAGGTTAAGGTGTTGGCCTCTCATTCAAAGGACCCGGGTTCGAATCCGGGTAGCGACCGAAAAATTTTTTCTCTAAATTTGTCTCCTTTCACCTCCTTTCCTGCTCTCTAGCAATGTTCTGT
>NW_004797552.1:441466-442483 GCF_000002075.1 Aplysia californica
TCCTATGAAGCTCATCTTCCTAACTGACAAGTCAAGGCCTACAGAAATAATAATAATAATAATAATAATAATAATAATAATAAATAGCATTTATACTGCGCATTTCCATTTTCTAAAAGATGCTCAATGCGCATTACCACGAAAAAGACATCACATCTTAAAAATTAACCGTCAAATGTGTACGTAAAACAACGTATTATATATATAATATAAATGCATATGTGTACAATTTTATATGAGAAAAAGTAGACTTGTGTTATCCTTGAACAGTTTAAAAAGGATGTATTTTCCAGAGATTGTGAACTCCCACAAAGAGCAAAAAACCTCAAATCAACAACAACAACAACAACAACAACAACAACAACAACAACAACAACAACAACGACAGACAGACAGACAGACAGACAGACAGACAGACAGACAGACAGACAGACAGACAGACAGACAGACAGACAGACAGACAGACAGTGAAAAGGAAGCAAATAGTAACCAAACATTGGAATGAAGAATTGTTTAAAAAATTACAATTTTAAAAAAATGTCGTCTTTCGTTACAAACTGACATTGTCGGAGCATGCGCACAAAACGTAGATCTGTGAGGGACGTACAGACAGTCGCATAGACCACCACTCTCGATCTCAGCACCACTTCATCATCGTGCTCACATCAGAATCTCTGCTCCTCGAGAACAGCTCACTCAGCATGTTCACATTTTCTTTGAAGCTCACTTCAAAGGTTACGGAACATAAGCCATAATTCGATAATTGCCCGAGTTTAATAAATTGTTGGGCATGTCTTAAAGTTAAGCTCTGTACTTTTGTGTGTCGATGACTGGAGAAGCCATAGTCACCAAAATTAAAATTGAAACAATCTGAAGCTACTCGTGTTTAAATGTTTAATTTAAGAAATCCCATTCCAGTTTTTGAACCAGGGTAGCCCCCCACGAATGCTTTAAAGGGTACCAACTCAGTTATTTTGGGAGAGAGAGAGAGAGAGAGAGAGAGAGAGAGAGAGAGAG
>NW_004797552.1:443938-445705 GCF_000002075.1 Aplysia californica
CCCCCCCTTCCTCCTCCCCTGACCGTTTAAAGGAGGGGAGGATTAGAAAAGACAAGCAACACCTTCGTCCATTGGCTGGACTGTGAGATCGTGAGATCTGGTTCCCTCACTGACGCGTGCTCTCCACAACAGTACTCTCGTCTCCCATTGGCTTTAATCAAATCGTCGCCTTTAAGGGCAGGCGGGCTGATTAACCCAGATTTCGGGGGTTTCCAGAAATCTTGACCTACACCAAAAGTGAGCATTGCCCTACCTGTACAAGAAGTTTGGTTTCATTGGTGTGTATATTTGTGTGGCCATAGAGAAAAAACTCTCCTTGTCTTTTAAAGAAACTGAACAAGGGTCGAAAAACTTTACCTTCGATTTTCTCAAAACAGTGTTTTTCGGGATTGCTCCCTTGTGCTTAATTAAAAGCGACCAAATGTGTTCGAATACCCAGTCCCACGTCGTCTCAGTTCACTCCCCCACTCACCCTCTCCTTCTTCCTCTCTTCTCCCACTGCCCGCTTCTCTCTTTCCCGTTGGAATAAATAATTGTGGAATCGTTCAACAAAACAGTCAAGCTCGCTGGACTAAATGAAATGACACAATACTAAAAGGATAGGAGGCTAAAGCAACAGATACTATAATAATAATAATAATCAATATCAGCAAAATTGCAATTCATCAACCAGTTTTGTCCTTTTTACAAGTGGCCACAGATTGATAAAAGATCAAGGCATAGCAATCACCTCTTGGTGTTCTCCGACCTTCCACAAGTAAAGACTTCATCTTTTGATATGTTCAGAAGTCATGGCTTAGAGTTAGACAACACACACACACACACGGGGGACGCAATGACTGGCTTAGATACTGCCTTTTCCGCAGACGAACGTAAATGACTAGACTTGGGGCGTAAAGCTTCAATAACTTTCTAAACGAAACTTTTGAAAAATCTCATGTCTAGACCTTCTGACCGTTACAATAAATAATATATAGTGTCACAAAGGTGAAAGTTAACTCAACGTTTCTATTTTTAGATACGCTTGAATTTGATTCAGTCAACCAGCCAGACAGGCTGCAGCCGTGATAACGGGTCAAAGGTGAAGGTCGTTGTGTCCACATCGTTGGGAATCAGTCCGAGACAGGATGGTGATAGCCTAGGTAAATCATTCATTGCAAGCGCGGGAACGACACAGCTCTGGTCTCTTAGCCTCTTCACCGACGATGGGCGGAGTCTACGACAGCCAAAGCCCGCCCCTTTTCGGTGGCTTGGTGTAGATCCCGGAGCAGTAGGTCCTCATCTCGTTCCGCTCGGGGGAACAGCAGAACTTGTACACCATCAGAAAGTCTGCGGCGTGCGCCGTGCTGCACTGTGGAAAAACACAAAACACACAAGTCAGTGAGATTGAATAATTGTAAATCTATACAAAAAACATAGGGCTATGGGGTGTCTTGCAAAAGAGATTTCTAATACGGGGTGCCCACTACGGCTGGGATCGGCACCCCGTATAAGAAATACGAGCGCAAAACCACCAGGAATTTTACGTGTAGTGTATAATGGGCAGACGTTTCTACGAAAGTTGTCATATAAAGAGTGATGTGATACTTCATAAGAGTAAAAAGACCTCTTGTTGGTGGCCTATACTCCAGCACAGGCTGAGAAAGGATGATGATGATGATGATGATGATGATGATGATGATGATGATGATGATGATGGTGGTGATGATGATGATGATGGTGATGATGATGATGATGATGATGATGATGATGATGATGATGATGATG
>NW_004797552.1:446937-449579 GCF_000002075.1 Aplysia californica
CTCCCCCCACTCCAAGCACTCATCGCACCACTAAAAAATGAGAGATAAACAAAAATAAAAAGTAGAACCGAAAACAAGATGAAACATAAACTAAAAGAATAGAAACCTCACCGAACCCCTAAAAAGAGAGAGATAAACAAACAAAAACATAAATCGAAAAAAAGAAAGAAAAAAAAAGGACGAAACAAAAGCAAAAAGCTTGGAAACATGTGCTTCATGCCCCCAGGGCAGTGCTACTGACTGAAGTTGTCTTTAGGCCATTCCCAAAGGAGGGATATTAACATGATCTTATGCACAGTAGAATAGTAAATGGGCTGATTTATCAATGTCATGCTCATAACTGTGACGGAACAACATAGGGCGAACTGCTGCTTTTTCTTTCCTCATCCTTACTATCGTCATTTTTCCTCTACTTCTTTTGTATGTTTGTTACTCTCTTGTGAACTGCTATTTCCGGGGAGCCTTGATAGTCAAAACGGGTGTTGTTGGGGATAGAAAAGTGAGCAGAGTAGGCCTGGTTCCCCGTTTGGACTTCTCTGTTGACATCCACCCCTTGGCGCTCATATGACCTTATGCAGTTGCGAGCGCCGTAAAACCTTAATAAAAAATAACAAACAAACAAACAAACAAACAAACAAACAAACGAACAAACGTACCTGATAGCAGACGTCCGAGATGAACTCGTCAGTATCACAGAGAGACAGCTCATTGCTGTTGAGTCGTTTCAAGAGTCGGGCCGGGGATCCGACCGCAAGACCCACCAACAACAACGCTACCAACTGCACCAGCAGCACTCGGGAGACTAGACTGGAACGCATCTGCCAAAAGAAGGAAAAAGGAACATTTTGATAAGAAGGGTCGCTAGATTGTTGAACCGAACGGTTGTTAAGAGTATAGTCAAAGATCGTACACAACAAAATGGCTTGACTCCTCTCTTTGAGTCAATTAAAAAAGTTCCCTCAAAATTCGGTGGCGCCCTCTTCGAAAAAGTACGGACTTTGCGATAAGAGTTACCCTACTTGTGTGAAAAACAATAAAAGCGAAATTAACAAACAGTGCTATATACCTATTCTTCTTCCGGAGAAACAAAACAAAGCTTCAAAACAAAGACTGCAGCGCCATCTGAAGCAATGCGCGGACTTCCGCAGACACTTTTTGGCTGAGTGAACAATCTTGTTATGAACGATCTTTGGTATAGTTCATCTTAGCAGAGCCACAGTTCAATGCCAAGTCATTACATAGTGAGTGATAAGAAAATTGATAAGTTGGGTCTCTCGGTTGTTCAGTCAAACTGTGTGAGTGTGTATACGTGTGTGTGTGTGTGTGTGTGTGTGTGTGTGTGTGTGTGTGTGTGTGTGTGTATGTGTATGTGTGTGTGGTTTTTTCTGTGGAGAATTTTTATTTCGGCTGTTTTGTATAGATTGTTTTTGTTTGTTTTGGGTTTTTTTGTCCTGTGCTTCTGTGTTTTTATTGACCGTTCCCTTAAACAGTTTACTTTGTCGTTCCGGTTTTTTTTTTAAATTCACTTCGTTTGGGTTTTTTATGCGACGAAAGAGACAACAATTCAGGAGCAAAAATGAATTGAACAAACCCTGCCAATGTCTATTTTTGCATGTATCAGCAACCAGCCACAAGTAATAGCCTAATCATGTTCCCACGTTTTCCATTACATTGTGAGCTAATCATCAAATTTTTTTCTGAAATCAACCAAATCGTAGAACCTGCCATGTTCTTGTTTGTGAACAGACGACATGCCATCAACAAAAAGGAACGAATTTTAACTCCTCCTTTCCAATTTCCGGGAAAAACAGCACACGGTGATGTCCCTTGTCACTGTTACACAGAATAGAGTAGCTTCCCTTCCTTTATTTCCTCGGGGACTGCAACTACGTACAGAGGCGGGGTTTGTTCAAATGTCGGCGCAGACACTGAGGCAATGATTTCCTCTCTATACTTGTCTTGACTCGTGAAAAGAAGGCAATTTCTCTCGCCAAATGTGGCGCTTAGTGGGCGTAAAAAAGCAGGTGGTTGCCTGTGGATTCGCTACCCGAGAAGTACACAGTTCTCTCTGACCAGTGCCTACATTGGATAAACTTGACGTCAACAAATTGTTGAGTTTCACAACATATCAAGCTTTTTCGAATGCAATTCTTTGAATATCGTGATAACCACCCTGGACAATCTTACGATTTTGATAGAGCATATTTATAGAACGGGGTTTCTGACCTCATAGTCTTGGTAACTCAAAATGGTCAAAAATGTCAGAAAGAACTTTGTACTTTTAAGTAACACAGTGTCATAGAAAGATTCCATGACGCCGACAAGCTGTTGAGATGCACAAGTCCCAACATTTTGAATTTCTAAAATTGCGTTTTTTTCTAATCTGCAATATCGGTTAAATGTGCTCGAGAAATATTTTGTCCGGAATTCAAATACCAAATATTGGAAAAAGGAAGAAAAGACACATAAAGCAAGTCAGTTAACTTGGTAAAGATATTATGAACCAGTTTCGTTTCTCTCTCCTAACAAAAAATGTTTCTCTCTTGGCTTAGAACATTTAGACAGCTGGCCCAGGATGTGTTGTCTTGTAGATATAGTGGTAACTCGTGGTCTCGGGGCTGTATTATGTCGTGTGTGGGGGG
>NW_004797552.1:449679-451107 GCF_000002075.1 Aplysia californica
GGAGGGTCAGAGGTTTATGTTGGCATTTTAGGTACTTTTGAGACAGGTCAACTGGACGTCAAAGTTTGTGAATTGTTCACGTAAAAGCAGATACACATTTTTCCATAACATGAAGACTACAGGGGAAAAACGACGGTAGTCACAAACTGAAAACCGTGAAGGTCCCAATTTTGAACACTTGTTGACTCGTGACTGTATTTCTGTCCAACTCTTGGTTGATTATTGTTGTTAGATTTCCCATTTAACAACACTTAACAATAAACCAGCAGTCAAACACATATGAAGTTATATGAGACTTTAAAATTGCTATCCTCACAATTTCCAGTATGTGACTACCGTCGTTTCCCCCCCCCCTTTTTTTTTTTTTGCTCTTCATAAGTATTTCATTTTTTCTCAGAGCGTAATAATCATTTTAGTACGAAACTTGATCACTGTAATAATATGATACGTTGAAGATAGAAGTCGTCATAGAACCTGTAACTTGAGACATCCACAAAAATGGGCAGAGAAATCTGGTAACCTCATACGACAGTTGGGCAGACTGTTTATTGGTGACGTCACTAAAGCCCGACAATGGCAGCGACATTTCACTGTCGTCTGTTTCTGATTTGTTCTTTTGTCGTCTGCTCCTTCGGGCTTGTTCTGTCAATTTTGATCTCTATCAGTTTAGTAGATCTTTGTGCTTCTTTTGTTGATGAGATCTATGGTCTCTCAAATTATTTGTTCTGTAGATCTTTGTCCTACTCTAGTTCTATACATTTGTTTGTTTGTTTGTTTGTTTTGTTTTATATTTGCTCTTTCGGTTTTGTTCCTATTTGCTGTGCACGTGTACATATTTTTAATCTATATAATTTGTTCTATATATCTTAGCTCTATATTTGGGGTATAGATTTTTGTTCTATATACTTTTTGTCGATAGGTAGATCTTTGTTTTTATATTTGCTTTGTACATCTCTGTGATCTACATTAATGTTCTATAGATCTATAGAAGGAGAGAGAGAGAAAGAGAACGAGGGGACGCGATATACAACACCTCCCCCCTCCCGCCCCCAGAAAAATATACAGTAAAAAGAAAAAAAGAGAGAGAAGGGTGACAGAAGGGAGAAAACTGAGAAAGTAATAGGGATATAATGGTTCGTGTTTGAATTATGATCGAAGGAAGAAAAATGGACAACAATGATAATAATTGATTCCCCCTTCGCCTGGGCCAGTTATTTGTTTGTCTTGCCCTCAGCGCTGTTTGTTAGCGCGCCCATAAACCACGGGAAAACCCTCGGCTATGTTTGGCTACTGCCCTGCCCATTAAGGGCATAGCGACAAGGGCAATCATTTGCCTCGCAAATGAGCACTGCTGCTTTTGTTTGAACACTCACAGAGGATGAATTTTGTAGGCATTACCTCCTATGAGACTGATTGTGTGTGTGTGTG
>NW_004797552.1:452764-454085 GCF_000002075.1 Aplysia californica
CACACACACACACACACACACACACACACACACACACACACACACACACACTCAGACACAGTCACACACATATGCGAAGAATATTCTTGCGCTCGTTTCAAAATCTGGATAACAGTCATGGATTCTGTGGTTGTAGACAGAAGAAGCGTTTTTACCAATAGAAGACTTGATATTTAAGGGGACTATGCCCAATCTGTAAACATCTCCATTGCTGAATAGGCGTATGTATTCGCTTGTGTTGCCCCAAACTTGTTCAATGATATTTTCTTCAACTGACCCATAGAGGAAGGTTCAGGCGATGTCACTTCTGTGTGTACACTTGCTCATTCTTAAATAAAAGGTTCTATCGCTTTGTTAAAATCGCTGTTGTAGAAACATTTCTTCTCGTCTGCACAAGCGTAGACAGACGTCTTCCAACGGAAGGGGTTAACAATTTCGGCCCAGATATCGGCACAACATTTTTGCGAACAAAATGTTCTTCCGGGGCCGGTTAATGTAAGGTTATGCACAAGATATGTATTAAAATTAAACGCGTTTTTTGTGTAAGCTCGCCTGTAAAATTGAGGAATCGTGCCGGTTTCGTGCATTGCATTATGGGCCAGTGACGCGCTGGAAGACGCAAATTTCACGAGACGGCGCTGTGTGAGCCGCGAGAAGGACACACAATGAGATTTGTGGGAGAATTACAATATTGCATTCGTGGTCCCTGTGACAAGGTCTGCTTCTCCTGCTTTCTGATGGCGAATGTGTGGGCGAGTTGCCCCCGTTTTTCCATGAACCACCTTCGGATCTTCAACAAAAACGCCCAGTTCTAATTCCCAGGACATAATCTAATCTTCTCATGTACATCATCTCTGGCAAATTCTCGGCTTTGTCACAGCAAGTTTAGCGTAAAATATGTAAACGTTGGCATTTTCAGCATTGAATAATAATAAGTTCCAAGCTACAAGCACGCACTACCCACCAACACTGTATGAGAACAACGAAGATGTGGTATAATAATATTAGGATAACATACGGGTTCGTAGTACACACAAGGAGATATTTCTGATGAAGGAGACATGTGGGAGGGGGATTATTTTGACCAGTTCAGGGCTCAGATATTGGTTTTCGGAAGTATACACTCACCGCTCCCCCCTTTCTAAAACTCCCTCCATCCCTCTATAGAACAAACAAATACACTTTTAAAAAAGAGACTTTTCAACCAGGCGCTTTTTCTAACTCCCTCCAGCCCCGAAAACTAAACAACCAACCAACCAACAAACGAACCAACCAACCAACCAACCAACCAACCAACCAACCAACCAACCAACCAACCAAC
>NW_004797552.1:455154-458312 GCF_000002075.1 Aplysia californica
ACTGACAGCACAGACAATGACACAACAAACAATCAAGCAGACTCAGATGATCCTACTGACAGCACAGACAATGACACAACAAACAATCAAGCAGACTCAGATGATCCTACTGACAGCACAGACAATGACACAACAAACAATCAAGCAGACTCAGACGATCCCACTGACAGCACAGACAATGACACAACAAACGTTTTCGGACGTAAAACACTTACCAAAACAACAACAACAACAAAAAACCCAAGCAAAAAAACAAAACAACAACAACAACATATTATTATTATTCTATTTCCCCAAAGTGTACGTCACGTGACCCTGCATCTCGCTGACCTAGATTCCCCAACGCTCCGACCTGTCCTCTGGGTGTTCTTGTCTCTGTCTCTCGCACCACGGCCAACGTATCTAGCTGTCAGCTGAGCTAAGTGCGCATGTGCAGTGACCTAGTGGGGATGGTGGTGAAGACGGCCGGAAGTGACGAAATGAAAACTGACAGATGTGGAGCAGAGTCTATGAGAGAGAGACGTCAGTGGACGAACACATGGCTACTTTTGGGCTTGTTTTTTTTCATCTTTCCATTCTTGTCTTTCTTTATTAACTTTTCTATTCTTTCTTGTTCATTTTTTTCGTATCCGTTTTACTTTCGCGCCCTCTCCCCTCCCCCCTTCCAGAAGGTTTAAGCTCCCCTCCCCCAGTATTTACCTCTCCCCCTCCCGTTAACATAACTTAAAAGCAATCCCACATCATCACTCATCACCACCATTATTTCTAAAATAATCATTGCTCTCAGACCAATGACTTACATCTATAATTCTTGAATCTCTATCTGTAACAGTTACTTGTCATACTAAGTATACACGTAATACACTATTTGACCCTATCATACCCACTTCTTTTTACTAATCCGATGGGGTAAATCTCATATTTTAGAAATAGGCAAGGGATTTTAAAAACCGCTCTACTTTTCCCTGCCAGCTTTCTCACTGATGCAACAAACTCACGCTCCAATAATGATAATGTTGAACTAAGAAAGTGCACAGTGAGATTTATGATTTATAAAAAATACCCAAAATCCTCTAATATAGAGTTCCAATAGTGACTATCTTACTCCCTCCCCCCAATCTCCATCTCTCTTTCCCTCTCCATCTCTCTCTCTCTCACTCTCTCTCTCTCTCTCTCTCTCTCTCTCACACACACACACACACACACACACACACACATACACACACACACACTCTCTCTGTCACTCTCCCCCCACTCTCTCTCTCTCTCACTCTCTCTCTCCCTCTATGACAATCGTTCTCTCTCTCTCCTCTCTCTCTCTCCCTCTTTCTCTCCCCACTCCCTCTTTCTCTCCCAACTCCCTCTCCTTCCAGTTTCACTAACATAACAATACAACACCCCCCTCCCTCCTCAGACGGGCAAAAAGTAACGACAGCCAAAGTCAAATTATGGAAACTAAATTATTATAGAGGAAAAAATGGCCCATAAAAAACATGGCTTGAGGAAAAGAGCCCAAAACTGACCAACACTCCGGTACTCCCGAACTTTCTCTGCCAGATTTCCGCTGCAACGACCGTTACATCGAGTAATTACTCAGAACCTGGGCTCGGGCTGAAATGACCGGTAGCAACAGAGGACTAATAACTGCCAGCAACACTCCACTCGCTCCGAGTCAAAAAGCGACATCTACAACAGTAATCTATGACAGATAGAACAGTATTCCCCCCCGACCTATTTCAGGAGCTGGTGGTTATTTGAGAGGGCCATTTTAATCCGCGTGGAAACACCGGACAGAAATTGCTGCACTTCTATGGCGGGCGAGAGTTGTGAGGTTCGCCTTGCTTTGAGGCCTAATGGACAGCGAGAAATAAAATCGCTGAGATGAAAGAGTGGACGTATGAAAGAAGAAGAGGTTTCTTTCTTTCTTTCTATCCCCCCCCCCCCGATCCCTCAATTCATAGATCTGTGCATCGATCCAACAGCCCCCCCCCCACCCACGGTCAGTCCTCTGCCCACCCCATTATCCATCCATCACCCTTTCGTTCATTAGTCTGTTTATCCATCCATCCACCCACCAAATAAATTTCCATCCATCCATCCATCCATCCGCCCATCCATCCATCCATCCATTCATCCAGCCATCATCCATCCATCCATCCGTCCGCCCATCCGCCCATCCATCCATTCATCCATTCATCCATCCATCCATCCATCCATCCATCCATCCATCCATCCATCCCTCCATTCATCCCTCCATCCATTCATCCATGGCCCTGGTTCGAATCCTTGACTGACATTCTTGAACTTGGGTCATATTGTGACACTTTCAAGGTCCTCAACCCATTAGTGGTTCGTCCTATTGGAAACAGACGCTACATTCGGAACTTCTCCTTTTCAAATAACCTAATAGTACTGATAGGGGCGTTAAACCCGCACACTTATTGCGACTCTTAACAAATGAATTACAGGAAGGAGTTATGTCCCCCAGCGGAAGCCGAGACAGCGTCATATGAGTGATCTACAGTGATGATATATCGATGGCCACAGTCAGAAGACAGTAATAGAATCATCATCTCTCCCTGGAGGAGCGCAAACCTTGAGGATAATGAGGCTAATAGAAAATTGGTTGGGGTTTTTTGTTTTTTGACAGAAAAGATTTCAGTCGTACTTTTCCATGGCAGTTTCAGATCCGGGGGTGAAAACAAATGGCGAGGGGGCGGTGGGAATTAAGAGTTTGGGGGACGCAGCTCTTGAAGTAATCATTTTTACGAACCCATTTTGGGTGAAATTACTTGTACGTGATTAAGTAGCCAATAGAAAACAAAACAAAATGACATTATGATGATTATGCTTCTGCGCACTTTTGGCAAGTCTCGGCACCGCCCACCTACTTGTTGCCCTGATATTGTATAATTCTTCACTGAGCACGCATTTTGTACAATATTCTTCTCTGAACACACATTTTGTACAATATTCTTCTCTGAACACACATTTTGTACAATTCCTCACTGAATACACTTTGTATAATTCCTCACGGTATATACATTTTAATAATAATAATAATAATATATAACATTTATATAGCGCATTTCCAAAAAAAGTAGCTCAATGCACTTTACATTGGAATACCCACTTTTCAAAAACCTTTCTTACTACTT
>NW_004797552.1:459872-463321 GCF_000002075.1 Aplysia californica
AGAGCGAAAGAGAGAGAAATAGAGCTAATAAATTTGCTCCACGACTTCAAAGCCATACACAACTTGGGTAGAACAAGGCACGCCCATCTATGTCAAACACCCAAGAATTGCACAATCCGGGATAGATTTATGTCGTTATCAGCAATTGCCCAACCATTATGGCGGCTGCCACTGACTGCCATATTTATTCTGTGGGCAACAAAGCATTCCGTCGGTGTCCGCCAAATTGGATGATAGATCTACACTTTTTTGTGTGTCAATTGACGTTATTGACAGCTGTTATTACAATTTGAGGTACTTAATTAATAATTTGTAAGAAGAGATCTCTACATAACATTTTGAGCAATGCTGGTAAAAAAAAAGTAATTGCGTATTTTCCACTTGACTGAAAATTCGTTGTTCGAGCACATAAAACGGTTCGAGTTGTTTATGTACGATGCAGAGGCAAACAAATCACACAAAAAAACAATAGAATAGTCTGAATTGTCTAAGCCAGCCATCCTTTGATGAAGAGAACAGTGGTTGTCTTAGACAGGTGGATGTCTTACATAGTGAAATGATAATGGAAAAAATACACAAGGGAGGAAATGGAAAGTGGGTGGTTGTAGTAAAAAAAAAAAGTAAGAGTAAGAATTAATTCTGCTCCACTTTGTGTCTTCAGTTGACGGTCCAGATGACTCCCCGTGGGCTCTGATGGAAGGTTCTCGTTGAGACGGGAGACATCTTTCCTGGGACTTTTGTCAGGGTTTATTTTTCTGTTTCCACAATTTCTCAGATAATGTGCCCTAGTTGTTGGACCTTTTCCGTATTGAACCTTCTCTAGTGCCCGTTGGTTTATATTTGAATTTAAACCCCAACATTTGAATTTATTTCTTAGGGGAGGGGGTTAGCTGGGTATTGTTCTATTTTTTTTTTTTTATATTATGGGATGGGGTTGGGGTGTCCAAATTATTAATAAATTAACCTGGGAAGGTTTCATATATTATTATATTGACATTCTAATGTCAGAGTAAAGTTAAAATTGTTAATGAATGAATGAATAAATAAATATATAAATAAATAAATGAATAAATAAACAAACAAACAATAATAAATAAATAAATAGTAAATAAATAAATAAATAAATAAATAAATAAATAAATAAATTTAAAAAAAATAAAAATAAATAAATAAATAATTAGGTAGGAGTAATACGCTACAGAAGCGCACATCCCAAAGTATCTTTTCATCAGATAAGTTAAAAACAAGAGAACTCTAGTTTCTATTTTGGACAATCGTAACTAAAATCCGTAGACTGAATCATCAGATCTCAGACACAGGAGGAGAGAAATCGCTCCTTCAAGCTTCAAAATAAGGAAAAACAGTTCCGATTATTTTCCAACCCTACTCAAGATCGTTGTATTTCGCAAACCTGTCCAATCCAGTTCTATTACTGTACAGAATTTCATTTCCTGAGAGAGTTGACCTATAAATGTCGACAACGATTGAAGTAAAATAATTTCAACTGTTCGTCTCTTTCGCAAGGCATGAGAACAGCTTTCTATTCGTTGGATACAGATCTAGATCTCTAGTTGGCCAGGCACATAATGAACTATCACTATACAGTCTAGCCTGCTCTAACGGACACCTGTCCAAGACAACCATCTGTACAAACAAACACTCCCAAAATAAATTCATTTCTTGTGGGGTTGTTTTTTCTTTTTGTAATGGCAGTCCAAAACGACCACATGTGTATGAGGAGGTGAGGCGCTTGACTATCGCACGCAAGAGACCCGAGTTCGATTCCCGAGTAGTTCATTAATTAAGGAGAATAGAATTTTTCTGGAGTACTTCATGCGTTGTGCTGGGATGTTGCGTCCCTCTCAGCCCGGGTTGCCCCGGCAGGCAGGGTCGCAGCCAGCCTCTAATTCACCTGTGTTGTCAACAGCGCACTCTTGTTTCATAACCCGGTCATTCCCTCGCCGTTCTGAGAGCAAAGGGCAAGCAGCTCGCCAGAGAGCCTGATTATTACAATGATTATGTCCTTACTTTGATACCCCGTCTCTTGCCAGTTTGTTAGTTCAGAAAGGCTACATCTGATTGTGTCCTGTACTTTCTTGTTGTTGTTGCTTTCCCTGTCCTTTTGTTCCGTAAGGTTTTCTCTACATAACTGGAATTTTTATATATTTTTTTTAGAAATGTAATTCATCCTTGTACTGTTTTTACCTATTATATTTTTGGGGGAAGTTTTCTGCGATTCTTCCTTTGATCACGATTGTGTGGGCGAGCGTGAGCAACTGACACAGTAGTCCCCTGTATTACAAGATTTGTTGCCTGAGAGAATTAGCCAGGGAAGGACAAGGACTTTGGCCAGGGAGTGTGAACTACCAAAAGTGGAAGTGTGAGGAACGGAGTGGGGTATTTACAGCTCGTTGTCAGTTCTAGCCTAACACTTCTACGCCCGAGAATGTCAATCATTACTGTCCAGTAGCGTTTTTTGTTGTTCCTTTCCCGTCCTTTTGTGCTAAAAGTTTTTCTCTGCGTAACTAGAAGAAACTATTGTATTTTATCTTTAGACTGTTTTTTACCTATTATTATTTGGAGTTTTCTGCGACTTTTCCTTTGATCAAGGTTGTGTGAGCAACAGACACAGCGCGTGAATGTGAGCAGTTGTCCTCTGTATTACAAGACATGTAACCTCATAGATTTAGCCAGGGACAAGGACTTTGGCCAGGGAGTGTGAAGAACCAAAAGTGGAAGTGTGAGGAACGGTGTGGGGGTATTTACAGCCCAATGTTAGCTTTTGTGGAATGCTTCTAGGCCCGGGAAGGTCAATAATAATTTAATTTTTTTGTTTGACTTTTCCTGTCCTTTTGTGCCTTCCGTTTTTCTGTACATAACAAGAATAAACAACTGTATTTACCTATGACATTTTTTTGAGTTTTCTGCGACTCTTCCTTTGATCAAAGCTGTGTGGGTTCAAGTGAGCAACATATACAGCGCGTGAATTACAGATAATGTGAGCAGTTGTCCTCGGGATCACAATTCTTATAGCCTGAGAGATTTAACCAAGGAGTGTGAACAACAGAACGTGGAGGTGTGCGGAACTGTGTGGGGTATGTACAGCTTATTGTCAGTTCTTGGCTAGCACTTCTACGCCCGAGAATGTCAATTACAAACAGACAGACAGACAAATATGTGGAACGAAAAGAGAAAAAAAAAGATAATTGAACTTAAAGGGAAAATTTGGTTGTCATCTCCAATAGATTTGCTATAAATAAACTAAAAACTAAAAACAGTCGTCAGTATAAACGACATGCATCATTAAGTCTACGTCCACGCCCCCTACTCGCCTACGCCCCGTATTTAACAACAACAGCAACAACAGCAACAACAACAACAACAATGCCACGCTGTGAAAATAGACGATAATATTAGTATGTCCACAATTGATGTAGGACCCAGCGCCC
>NW_004797552.1:465755-468509 GCF_000002075.1 Aplysia californica
AGAGAGAGAGAGAGAGAGAGAGAGAGAGAGAGAGAGAGAGAGAGAGAGAGAAAGAGAGAGAGAGAGAGCGATAAAATAATGTGCATTCGACTCTGTCTTTCGAGGTAACAAGAATTAAATAGAGAAAGTGAATGAGAAAGAGAGTAGCTAAGGGAGAGGAGAGAGGTTGAGAGGGACTCCACAAACTGGTCACGAATCTAAAGAAGAAAAACAATTTGTCACGTGATAGCAGACATCACGTGACAGCTGATCCCAAAAATTCCAGCCGGACACCTGCAGTAGTAATCAACTCACACCACTAGATTAGATCAAAGTTCCCTTAGTTAAAATCCAAGTCCTTTGGTGAAACATTTGTTTTTGTTTTTTGTTTAGTTTTTGTCTTTTTTTTCTTACCCCGCTGCCCCCAAAACTTGGAACACCCTCGACCCGCCCACAAAAAAATGAGATATAAAAAAGACTGAGTTTTGTCAAAACCATGAGTAGAAAACACATTGTATTTTTTAGATCATGAATACTGTCATTCTTTCCCCTTCAGCGAATGTGTTTTATGCTGTTGCTGTTTTGTATGCTATTGTTGTTGTTTTTTGCTTTATTGTCTGTTTCAAATGATTGTACAGTCTTCAGAGTTTTTTTCCTTAGGGGATAGAGCGCTATATACATGCTGTTTCTTCTGGAGGTTTGCAGACAGAGCCATTCTTCAAAACAGACATCAAAGGGCATTTTGTAGTATACATTGTATATTCCTTGTTCCCTTCTGAGTTTTTAATTGAAAAAATAACGAGTGTCCTTGGACAGCAAAGAGATCAAACGAGGAAGAACCAGTAGAAGCCTATGTGGGCCGCTCACTATTAACTCTTTATACCCTGACCTTTTCCCACCGTTGCCCGCAGTTTTTTCTACAGTCCCCTAAACCTGGTGCACCATGTCTCACTATAACCCTAGCCTACATTCTTGCCCCCAACTTCCAAGTGCGGAAACAAAGGCTTAGTGATTACTAAATAACTACGGTTCGTGAATAGTTCCGAAAAAAAACAAGCAAAAGCTAGAACGACAAGATGAAACGAAACAGTTGTTGCTAGTTGCACGCTCCCAGTTTCTCGACTTCTTTTTAAGATAGAACGATTTTTTTTCATTCAAAGCAAGGCCCAAGAACAGGCTCTAAGATGATCCCAATAACTCCATATGCCCCAAAATTGACGAGCGCCTGACCCCCCTCCGTCGTGACACATTTAGAAAATGTGCTGAGAACACGTAGATCTATATTCCACGACGAGACAATTTTTTTACTTTCCCTCCCGTCTCACACTCAGCTACCAGTTGTCTGTTTTCTACTAAACATTGATGCGCTGAACACGAATATCAACTTCATTTCCGTCGCAAATTAATAGTTTTTGAAATATTTGATTGTTTTTAATCGAGATAGACGTGCTTTGGACCAATCGGGGGGTTCCAGGGGGGCCTGCCAACCTGGGGTAAAAGACAATCTGGGGTGGGGGGAGGGGGTTACAGGGGGGCATGCCCCCGTGTTTTTACACATAATTTGATATTTTACAATTATATTTGAAATTGTCTTGAAAATAATCGATTTACGACAGTTTTAGTGGCTTTATGTGTGATCTGTAGCAAACAGTACTGCAGTTTGACCCCTGAAACAGTGCATCTGTGTGCGGGAGTGAAAGTAAAAATTTATCAAAGAAAGCATCGTCACAGATTCGTGTAACAACAAGCAAAAATCACTCACCGAAGTAAGAGAATAAATATCTTCCTCAAGATCCGAGATGTCGCGACAAAGACCAACACTAACAGCAGGTCGGGAGAAAGAATGATGTGGTCACGACTGGCCAGAATACTACAACAAGTGTCGTTCCTGTACAACTAGTACACCCTCATCTTTTATAGCCAGGACTAGGACACAGGCGCACCTCTTTCCAGGGCTCTGTACGAGAATTAAAAAATTGTTTTATCACCTGGGCCCACGCTCCAGGTGATCTGAGACGAACGTAACAACCGTTAAGGGGGGTGGGGGTGGGACGTGGGAGGAGGGAGGGGTGGGGAGGAGAGAGAGGAGGTGGGAGGAGGGAGGGGGATTAGGGGGGAGGGGGTGTAAGTGTAAACACAACGGTTTTTCGGACAACGAGCGTGGGAGAAATATCTTGCTGTACCACCCAATGATTCACCAACCCAACCAGCTATTTTTAGGACTACTCATCCCCCCTCCCCCCCAAATCTCCATCACTTTCTTCCCGTCTCTCCCGCTCTGTCTCTGTCTCTTCGTGTGCATGCGTATATCCAGGATGGAGGGGGGGGGGTAAATGTAGGTGTTTTTACAGTCCATTCGACACAGTTCAGATCACGTACGTGAGAGGCGGACTTCCCTGAAAGCAAACGTCGGTCAGATCCTGTTGGACAATTAAGCTATTTTACGGGTTACCCCTCCTCCTCCTCTACTCTTTTATTCTCTGTCTACAGTTTTTTCGTTTTTCCGACACAATTTCGGTTACATGTATCAAGGAGGTGAGTTGTGGACCTGCCTGTCCGAGCAAACCTGGGCTGAGAGGGATTACACAACACCGCAACAATTCCCAGATATTACAATTTGATCAAAATACTCTCCGCACCAGAACCCAACTTGGAACTTCTGAGTACGACGGTGAAGGGTCCAAACCTGCAGCACAGATGTCGGCGCCTCATGGATAGACAGATAGATAGATAGATAGATAGATAGATAGATAGATAGATAGATAGATAGATAGA
>NW_004797552.1:472825-474416 GCF_000002075.1 Aplysia californica
CAAACTTCTCCTGTACGTAGGGCAACGTCCACTTTTGGTGTAGGTCAAAATTTCTGGAAACCCCCGAAATCTGGGTTAGCCCGCTTGTCCTTAAAGTAACCAATTATATTGTTCATATTTGTTTCCAGCTCAGTCGATCATTTCTGTGTATTCCAATTTGACCCACCCTGAAGGACTTCAACATCCATCCCCCTTGACGTGGGAGAGCCTAGCTCCTGACTCACCCACTTTGACTTCGAGAGCAACAGTCACAGAGATCAGCAAGTCACAATTATGAGGCTTCACGAGTCAGAAGAAAAGTTGAAACCAAACGAGAAGCCCGCAAGCTGTGCACATCTACAAGCGGAAATTAAGCTTTGGAAGCTCACAACCGTAGCCAACCTTTCTCTGTCAGAATAACATGCTCTCATTGGTCATAGCCGAAGAAGCCACAAATCACATAAACTCAAATTGCGTCGGTTTCTCTAGAAAAAATAGTCCCCACTGCAGATACATCGGCAATCGTTAGACGCTAACGGACGAATAAGTGACATTGTTAAACTGACTCATTACCACGCACGAAATTATGTCAAACTTTAACAACATGGATAACAGAACCCCCACCCCCTCTCCCCACTTCCCACACACAAATTAAAAAGTATATAAATAAATAAATAATTAATAAATAAATAAAAATAAATAAATACATAAATATAACATCGCTTGTTCCTGATCCGTCAATTATTTTTTTTTAAAACCCACACAATTCACTGCTTTACCATCTCCGATTCTTTTCCGTTTTCAATATTTCCCAGACGTTTACTTTTCTACTTTTCTTCAATGTATCACTCACGGCCAAAGTCCTGGACCAACGTCTGTGGTGTAGCGGTTAGGCGCCCCCGCTGTCGCACGCAGGAGACCAGAGTTGGATTCCCGAGTGGAAAGATTTAAAAAAAATTGAATTACTCTGCCTTTTTGCTGGGATACTGTTTCCTTCGCGAGCTTTCCCTCTCAGCCCGGGTCGGCCCTGGCAGATATTCATCTATTTTATGTAGATGGGGGCGTAAAAACGCTGGCAAAAAAAAGAGAAAAGAATATCTCTAACTGCGAATGTCCTGGGTCCAGTCCCCCATCGGGAAATGGCGTGACCTCTGATGACACGCCCACTCCCAGCCATTGACTGATCCAGCCGATGCCCCCAAAGTTCAGATCATACATCAGTACAGCCGGCACCGACCAGATCTTTCTAGAAATGAACTTTTCTAATGTTAATGGAGTCTCCCATGAGCGTATTGGTATTCTGCCATACCAATTGTGGCGTGCCATTATACATTTATGAGCAACGGGCAATGTACTCATGAACAGACGGCCGGCCAAGATATTCCGCTAGACGACATTAAAGGGGGCGTGGCATACATCCGTATTATTCAGGACTTGGCTGAGTGCAGGTACTAGGTATGAATAGATGCGAGGGGGAGTTAGGCGGGTGTCTTTACTGTAGATTGGTGAGTGAGTGTGGACGAGAAGGGAGCATGTATTGAGGAGGGGAGGGGGAGGGGAGAGAGGGGGGAGAGAGCGAGAGAGTGGGAGGGAGAGAGAGAGGGGGAGAAGA
>NW_004797552.1:476211-477579 GCF_000002075.1 Aplysia californica
GGGGGTTGTAGATGGTTTTACGGCGCTCGCAACTGCATAAGGTCATATGAGCGCCAAGGGGTGGATGTCAACGGAGAAGTCTTTACAGGGAATCAGACTTACTCTGCTCGCCTCTCTAGCTTCAACAGCACTGCTTCGACTATCAAGGCACCCCGGAAATAGCAGGTCACAAGAGTGTGACAAACATACAAAAGAAGTAGAGGAAAATGACAATAGTAAGCATTAGGAAAGAAAAAGCATGCTAACTGTGAATGATAAAAACTGGCGTTTCTGGTTGGTACCCGGTGTGTAAAGGTTTGACATGAGCTACAACATTGTCTTTGGTCTGCTGCTAGTCGGACATATCATCATCTCGCTACTCTAGAATTATCAAGCTGTATCTACTCAGTACCTACTTTTGAGAAATTTGACGTCAAAAATGTATAGTTTCCCAGCATATCAAGCTTTTTCGAATGGAGCTTCTAGACTGTCTTGATTCCGACTCCGAATTATCTTACGATTTTGACAGAGCAGATAGAACTATTTTGGTTTCTGACCGCGTGGTCTTGGTAACTCAAAACAGTCCAAAATGTCAGAGAGAACTTTGTAACTCGGAGGTAACGGGATGTATCTGCTACGTCTCTGAAGGGTTAAAAGCTATAATGATCATAATAAACTATCAATGCAATTGGCCTCAATTTGCCACACATTACGCCCTGCTCTCGTGATCTATGCTTTCCTCTCGGCCGGTTAGATAGGAATTCTCCATCATTTGCCGGCGTTTACCAGATAGGCCTAGCACTGCTGACATGATATTCCCGGTATTCCTAATTCTTTACCCTTTTTTTTTTTTTTTTTTTTTGGCGTCAAGGGAAAAGGGAGAAGCATTTTCCTTTCTTTTCTTTACTTTTTTGGGGAAAATAATGGACATAAGGCTTGTCACCTCTAATTTTCCGTCTCTTTTTAAACATTGTTTTATTGTTTCACTGCTTTTTTGTTTGATTGATTATTAATTTGGAAAGGGAGAGGTTGGAGGGGTGGGGGAGATTGTTTTGTTTCAGCACTTACGACCTATTTGTGTCGCGAGTACCGTAATACTGTTACTTGAACTAAAACTGTTTTGCTTCTGGGGTTTTCGGGGTTGTTTTTTTCTTTTAAGGTCGGGGGGTAAGGTATGGGTTTAACCACATACAACGGCTGATAAATTGCTGTCGTGTTTGGGAATCATCGAAATACAAAGCACACGAGAGCACAGAGGACCGACCGTCAGATGACCTTGGTTTGATTTGTCCGTCCCTGCTATGGACCACAGTATCTATCCGGAGACGTCTCCAGCGGAGATAGACCAATCAAAATGATTTGTGCTTCAGGACCAATTAAAGCACCTGG
>NW_004797552.1:481065-483300 GCF_000002075.1 Aplysia californica
TTATTATTATTATTATTATTACTACTACGTGTACTGACGAGATGTCGCATTGTTGCTTTTTCTTGTTCTCTTCATTTATCCAAACATCTGCTAGTCTGTGCCACAAACGACTTTCTACGTCCTCGTGTATCTAATCTCCAATCTTTTTGGAACGTGGTGGGTGAGTAATACAAGCTCGCAGCTTGAAACCTGTCAGCTACATGATGAATTTAAATAAATGATAACGAACGCATATTTTTCAACTGAACTCGGCGCAGCAAAACAGGGAACTGGCCTTCGAGTTAATGCAACAGTTTATTTCACTTCTGTTTCAGTTTTAGTAAGAGTTTTACGGCACTTGCAACACAATAAAGTCATATAAGTGCCAAAGATTAGATGTGTTACAAGAGAGTAACAAACACAAAACAGAAGGAGGGGAGATAAAGTAGATAGATGTTTGATAGGAAACAATGAGCAAACCACACAAGAGCACCCGCCAACCTCCCACTATTTCACTTCTAACAGATTCCATGTGCTCACAGGTAAACTTTCTCTTCTTCGCAATCTCTCAGGTTTGAGGTACGCTAATGTCCAGGCTGCCAGACAATAATATGTTCCACTCCTTGAAGTTGTGTTCTTGGGAAGGGCATTTTACGTACACGAATTTTCCTCACTTCACCCTGGTGGGAATGGGTACCCGGCCATAGACAGCGAATGGTCTTGTCGGTATGTTAGTGTTTTAGCGCCTATAAATGGCTGCTTGCATTTTATGCTTCCCAGGAAGTTGAGGTGGTTTCAGAATGCTCTCAGGTCTGCTGGGGTAATAGTATAGATTGTGAAGTGCATAGAACTTGCTGTTGAGCGGGGATTTGGATAAAACAAATGTTAACTATTATTATTATCCCCCCATCGATACAATTTCACTAATTTAGGAGGCAGGCCCCCAGCTTGCCCGTCAGTGCCTGCCCGAACTGAGAGGAATACAACGTAACAACGTCTCACAATAAAGACCCAGATACTCGATTTAAAAAAACCCAAACTCCTCCTTTTTCGGAAAAAGGAACTCGGGTCTCGTGCGTGGGCGAGGAAGTTCCTAACTGCTACACCACAGACTCTGATACTGACGATTTATCTCTCCACTAGACGGAGAAAGTCTTCGGGGGCCAGCCCAAGGATTTACCTTAAACTTAAGGCGGACTATCGTAGTGAATCGTGATTATGAATTGTGAATAGTGTAATTATGCATGTAAATGTTGCAAAGATATTATGCACAGATTGCCAAAAGGGTCCCATTTACAACAGGGAAATACCTCACATGTTTTGGCCCTAATTTGAACAAAACTTCCAACAAACGCCATATTTGTGAACAAGAAGAAAATCAACTTTCGTGTTCCAGAAACGTTAAACTTCTAGAATTTCAGCCAAAACTGAAACATGGGTCCGGTATAATACATTCCACCCCCCCCCCCAACCAAACAATTAAAACAGTTTCGACGATTTACCAAGTAGACTGGCTTGTTAAGTCTAAGCAGATTATAGCAACGCTTTGTTAGTCGACTGCCTTCCCCTTCTCCCAATGGGACAATTCTGGTGTAATGAAATACCGCACAGGCGCGAGTCTGGAAAGATTCATGAATACTTCCGGTCGACAGAGACAGAAGAGGTCAGCCTCTCTAAGTGGGGGTAATGCAGCCAGCTAGACGGTAGAAAAGAACATTTAGGCAGCTAGCTTTGTCCATCACACGCAAATGAAAGCAGATAAAATCCCGTTAATGACCAGAGCAGAAGGAGATTTTCCTTCGTTATGATGTTATATTTTTAAGTCGTTGCCGATAATTATTCCGTTTTCCTTCCACGTTTTATGTTCCTTCAAGTCATTTCCGATATTTCTGTTTCGTTTTCCCTGCATATTATGTTACATTATCAAGTCAATAATTGTTTCGGTGTGTTTTTTTGCATGTGGTGTATTTTTAAAAAGTCGTAGCCGACGATAATTGTTTTGTTTTCTTCGTATAACATGTTGCGAGTTTTTGTGACCTGGCACAAGACACTGATGGCGCGGTATATCACCAATGGTTGTTTTGTTTTTGAAATGAGCTTTGTGAGGAGGGTCAGAACAAAATATGTAAATGTTAAAGAAAAAACTTATTCAGAAAAAGTGTTGGAACGAAGTGGGAGGAGGAGGAAAATGAGAAGGAGAAGGAAGAGGAGGTGGAAGAGAAGTGAGGAGGGGGGGAGAGGAGGAGGGGGCGTAGA
>NW_004797552.1:489965-491744 GCF_000002075.1 Aplysia californica
GAGAGAGAGAGAGAGAGAGAGAGACAGAGAGAGAGACAGAGAGACAGAAAGACAAAGAGAGAGAGAGAGAGAGAGAGAGAGAGAGAAAGAGAGAGAGAGAGAGGGGGGGGTATACGAGAAACAAACCCAAGCATCAGTTGGAAGCTTACCTTTATCAAGAAGGAAGCACGAGATATCAAGGGTCCTGGCGAGATGTCACTACAGTCAGACGATATACCGCGCTGGCTGGCCTCCTGTCAACGCCAACAACAAAAGTCCGGGGAAGTCCGTGGATGTCCGGGAATGTTCGGGAATGTCCGGGGAAGTCCGGGGATGTTCGGCTGAGATCCTATCAATCCCTGATATGTGTCGCAAAGAGAGAGAGAGAGAGAGAGAGAAAAAGAGATCGTTGTATCCGTATCTGCACACAGAGAAAGAAAACCAAAGGCCGCTGTCTTCTGCTAGTTCATGGAAGGTTGCAGAAACAACTCAAACAAAACGTTTCCTCTAGGTGTCTCTGGGAAGTTCTACAACTCCTGATTTTCTTTTCAAACTTCTGTTTCTCATTAACAACGTCTCTCGAATCACACAAATAGCCTTTTGGGGAGGAACAATTCTGTATATTATGATCTGAGGCTTTGCTTTTACTACAAGACTGCTCGGGTATTTTCTCCTATTGTATTTACTTTTGTATTTCCACCTCTATCAATGCGTGGTTTCTCTGAATCGACTCACCTACAGCAAATGCTCGGAGGTTACGTTCTTTTGCTGGATATGGCAGCGTCGGTATCCCTGTCTGTCAAACGTCCTGTATTTTATTCTCTGCTCTGAATAATTTGATGGAAACAAACTTTTGTTTCACGGTTTTTTCCTCAGCCAAAAAGAAAACCCCCAGGATAACTTTACAATGGCAAGATAAATAAGTTCGAAGTCGGTTGTGATTTGATAATCAAATATCTGTTGTGGTTTTGAACTGTTCACTTCCGTCTGATATTATGGGAACCACTTGGGTCTGTGAATCTGTTGTGGTTTTGAACTAAAACTATTCACTTCTGGTCCTGCCTGACAGCTATGGCCTGTCCTTCTTCTTGCTGGGAACGTGGTTTGTGTTCACGTTTATATAGTGCGCCAATCTTCATGGAGAGGCGAGAGTGATGTGAGGCGAGAGAGGGGGTGGCGTGTGAGTGTCAATAGAACCGGATCGCGAGCGCAAGAACGGAACTGAATCCCCACTCTTCCCCGCGGGGAGGCGGGGAACGCCATTCGTGATTCACTTCGGCGGAACGCGGAACAAAGTACGGGTGAAGCACCGAATTCTACACTTAGTGCAGAATTCTGTGGTGTGAAGCTACAGCGAGCATGCAGCACATCTCTGTGATTGGCTGAAATATAAAGACGTATTTCGGCCATCTATTTTTGGCGTAACGCGGGGTTTCCCTCGCCCCTTGACCAGATCTCGCCGTGGGATGACGTAGCGGTTCTTGTAACCTACTGCTGGGTCGTGAGTCGAGTCACGAGCGCAAGATGGAACGGAACACTTTTTGTTTTGTTTTTGTAAAGTGCTTTACGGCGCTCGCAACTGCATAAGGTCATATGAGCGCGCGGGACACACTTAATATTTTCAGTTGGTAGGAAATTTGATTTTTGCCCGGGTGGCGGCCGAAGCCTCTCTTATCGATTTTAGACCTCCAAGGGATCTTTAACGTACGCAACTTGCACACGGGTCCTCCGAGATTTTTCGCCCTTGTCCGAGAAGGCTAGGTGTAGATCTTTCCTACCAGAAGATCAGGGGTGTGGCTG
>NW_004797552.1:493022-494275 GCF_000002075.1 Aplysia californica
GGGCAGAGGTTCCTGTTGTTCCCACGCTCAGGTCACAGCCAGGTCTGGGCGCGCAACGCAGAACGTCTTTTAGCGGGGGTGTGAGAGGTTCACCTACACACACACACACACACACACACACAACACACACGCGTGCGCGTGCGCGAGTATAATGTGTTACACTCAAGGTAGAATTATCTTAACAGAAATGATTACATCTAGATCTAGATCGTAGATCCAGTACGTACGCCGAGTTCACTAGATCTAGATATTAGATCTAGATTTAGATCAAGAAATCTGTATATTTAAGATAGATCTAGATCTCCACTTGAATTTACTCCCTTGTCTAGTCTACTCTTCTATAGATCTATCTGTCGAATCTTAATTAATTAGGGTTTCGGTATCTTGAAACGGGTGAAGGGCAATCCATGGATCGTTTAAAATTAAACGATTTTGGCATGCTTCTATGCACAACCTCCCCCCTCCCCCTAATTTTTTTTTAACATTCAAAACTGGCCATAAGTGGCTTGGTTAGTACAGTCGGAATTTTCTAAGACAGTCCCCATTGTTGAGGAAAAGTGTTGTCTTATACAGGCGGTCGTTTGTACAGGTGATTGTCTTTTACAGATGGTCGTTTGTACAGGTGGTTGTCTTTTACAGGTGGTCGTTTGTACAGGTGATTGTCTTATACAAGTGGTCGTTTGTACATGTCATTGTCTTATACAGCTGGTCGTTTGTACAGGTGATTGTCTTATACAGGTGGCTGTTTGTACAGGTGATTGTCTTATACAGGTGGCCGTTTGTACAGGTGATTGTCTTATACAGGTGGTCGTTTGTACAGGTGATTGTCTTATACAGGTGGACGTTGGAGCAGGTTTGACTGTTATGCCCGGGGAGCTGAGAATGTTTCTGAGGGTTCTCTGGTCGGCTGAGGTCATAATAATATCATTATAGTGTAAACTGCATAGAGCTTGCTGAACAGCGGGGTTATGGGCGATACAAAATCTAAATGTTATTTTTTAATTTTATTACTATTTTTTATATTATTATTATTGTTATTATTCCCGTTATTGAGTAGGTGTTTTATAAATTTACGGCACTATCGACCCAGTTGTGGTTTTGCAAGCGCCATCTATTTCTCAATGAGTATAACAAATTAAATTTCCTGTTCTTGATGGGCCTTTTCTCTGTTTACATTGTTGCTTGGAAACCTCTTCGCCTGTGGTAAACATTGCCCAATGGCTTGGGGTGTGTGTGAGGGGGCGGGGGCGGGG
>NW_004797552.1:495637-498668 GCF_000002075.1 Aplysia californica
AGAGAGAGAGAGAGAGAGAGAGAGAGAGACAGAGACAGAGAGAGACAGAGAGCTACAAAGAGAGCGAGAGATATATTATACGGACGAGAGGGAAGAGGGGTGATAGAGGGATATTAAAAAGCTCTCTATGTTCTTCATTCCTACAGCTACATCTATCATTCTTGCCCAGACCGACGTCATTTCCTTGCTCTGGCTGGGATTTCTGTTTCCTGTTGGGTTTTTTTGTTTTTCTTGTACAGCCGAACACACTTTTTGATGAACATCACCTGTAGCCTGCCTTAAGTGAATAAAAGAAATAACAATATTGTGTGACATTTAGAATAGTATGACAGCCAACCCCGATTTTTTTTTAAAACTGCAACCCCCCAAACCCCCCAAACCCCCCACCCCCCAAAAAAGCCCCACCAACAACAACAACAACAAAAAACCAAGACCAATTTTTTTTTTCTGAAGACTTACAAAAACAAAAACAAAACTAACCAAGTATCATGACGCATAAACAGTACATTGGGTCTTGACCTACAATCTAGATAACATATTTCTTAAATCTGAAAACAGAAATGACGTTAGCCCACTTTGGATTTCTGAGGATTTCTCCATTATCTTTGGTCTAATTTCTTTTGTCCTCTTGTCGTACCCCACAGAGCGCACCCTCCAGACAGGTCATTCACGCTCACTCCCTCCAGACGTGTCATACACGCTCACTCCCTCCAGACATGTCATACACGCTCACCCCTCGTGCGTCACAAACAATGTTCCCAGTTTGTAGTTCACACACATTTTGTAGTTCACACCTTCCGTATACCCTGGTCGCGGGATCTAAGGGAGACAAACTCGTCAAGGGATGACCATCGACTTGTATTATATCATACTGAACGCCATTAAAAACGCAACCCTTCATTCGCATAGTCTGAACACGTTTGTATCAAATGAATATCGATTAAAAGAAGAAGAGTTTTTTTTCATAAAGTTTATTCAATTCTCAACAAATGTGAACCATTGTGATCACACACATAAATGATTTCGATACATTGTCCTCATTCTCTCGGCTTAAACCCTTAAGACAAATTTGCAGATAAACACACATCGAAGCTCAACAAAGATTTCTTATCCTTAGTAAATTGTACCGCCATCATTAACATTTCAACACTTCTTCACGTGGATTTTATAACATTTTCAACATTTTGTTGAGAAATTCTGTCCCAATTTCGCAGCAGCGCGATCTTCCAAAAGCTGCAGATTCTCACATCGGAACACACTTTGCCGTTCAGTTCATCCCATACGTGCGCTGTTGGAGACATGTCGGGTACGTACACTGGACAGTCCATGACATTCGTGTTAGGATCTTCCAGACACTGTGTTGTTTGTTAAATGGGCAGTGTAAGGGCAGGAGTGTTGTGTGGGATTACTGAGAGATTCTGAGTTTTTCTTTGTGCTGTTTGGCACGGTGAAGACGGCGCAGTTGTTGCGGCTTCGTTAATTTCAGTCCTAAAAAAGGCGTTCTCGATCTAAGTCCTGTTCTTACTGCTCCTCACCTCACACTGATGAAAGAAACATTTTCACGCACTCCATACATGCTTTGGGCTGCTACTTTTGAGAAACGAAACGATTTCGCAGATGTGACAGCAAAATCTGCCTCTCTTGAATTGGGCTGGTAACTTGAGACTGTCCTATTCTTTGCCCATCCCGGACATTTCAAGCGTGCTAAAAATGTCTTTGTATAAATTGAGAACAACACAAGCACTGCATTGTAGCCGTATTGTTAGCCGTATTGTTAGCCGTATTGCTGCTTCTCAGGAAGATTTTCCGCCATGAACAAGGCAGAAGTGAAAGCTGCGATCAGCTTCGCTAAGTTGAGGAGTCTTATAATGAAAGAAATAATAATTTTATAAAATGATTTTTAAAAAGCTAGGATTTTTGTTTAGAATGAGCTACGGGTCATCTTCCAGGTAAATAATTTTGTATTCTTTTACGATTTAGCAACTGATGAGCATATTTTACCAAAGCATAGTTTACTGTATTGTGATGAAAAGTTCTAATGGAAATAAAATTCGTGCATGGGTGTGTGGACTAACAACTAGATTCTACTCACTTGTGTCTTCTAAAAATCGTGACTATCAGAGCATTAAAAATTTGGCTTTTTAATAACTTTTTAAAAATCGTTGCGTTTTTTAATGGCGTTCAGTATATAATGATGATATCCAAGACGAGACACTTTTGACTTGATTTCGAACCAAATGAAGGACAAGGGGGGACAAAATGCGCAAACACCGAACTCTAACTAGACTTGTGTGTTGTCCCTCACCTGTGTGTCCGTGCAGCGTATTAGAACAGTGGTTTATGTCACCCATCGCCGATAGAACTGAGCTAGATGGATGGATGGAGAGCTTTAACACTCACCCCCCCCCCCCCTCTCCGCCCCCAAAGAAAACAATCCCCATTGGGTATTGGAACCCGTGCTATTCACTCCGTGGCCCAGCGTGGTAACAACTGAACTAACGTGGACCCCGTACAGACGACGAAAGATATAAATTAAAAACTGGAAAGACAAAAGGTGGATAAAATGAACCGCCTCGAAAAAAATAATAAGTAGGGCCTAAATAAGGTAATAATTTTTTTTTCGAAAATTTTAATTTGAAAAAATTGATTTTAAATTTAACTATTTTTTTTTAAATTAAAAGGAATGAATAAAAAAGGACAAATAAAAAAACCCACGAGGAAGTAAAAAAAAAGAGAATGGGATAAAGAACAAAACGAATACAAACTAGAACGAAAGGCAGGCCATTAAAAAAAGAAACCCACTCAAAGATAAGAAAGGCTGTGGACTCCACTGTGGAGCACGTGAGTGTGTGTGGTACACAGAGACAATGACAGACTGTTGTCGCCACAAACTGGTTCTGCTCTCCAGGTCCCCGATCTGTCTGGCGCACCACCCAGGGGAATCCTGGCAACTGGAAACACTCCTAGTGTACAATTTTCACCATACCACCTCCCCCCTTTTTCCCCCTCTCGCCTCTCGTTCGTCCAATAC
>NW_004797552.1:499859-500853 GCF_000002075.1 Aplysia californica
ATGTTTGGGCTGGCGGAGAACGAGCCCTCTCTAACAACAGTTTCCGCGGGCTCTCGTTTGTTTCATTTACCTTTTATCATGAAGAGTTTAATTAAGAAAGGACCGTGGGAATGGGCTCTTCCTTTGCTGAGCTCTAAACACATTTGATTGGCTGTTAGGTTACTATCGTTGTAAGCAGTGACTACAGTGATTGGATAAACGAGCAAGCGTGTGTGTGTTCACCACATGCAACTGAAAGCGGAGGCGGAAGGTTCTGAAACAGTTCTAACGGTTTCAACTGATTATCTCGTTTATTAGAAAAAACAATTCATTTTCGGAGGAAAAGAGTGGGGGGGGGGGGATGGGTGGGATGAGAGTGGGTGGGGCTCAAGCCCTTTAGCTCTTCACTCTGCCCCGCCACTGCAGATGTGTCACAACTAAGTTAAGTATTTTCACGGGTAAATCCTACAGGGAGGGGAGGGGGTGTGGATGCTACGTTGATGCAAACACGAGTTTTCTTTTCTTATCCGTTTCTTTTTCCTCTTTTTGGGGACTTAATTGTTGTTGTTGTTGTTTTTGTTGTTGTTGTTGGTGGTGGTGGTGGTGATGGTGGTGGTAGTGGTGTGTTGTTAATGTTGTTGTTGTTGTTGTTGTTGTTGTTGTTGTTGTTGTTGTTGTTGTTGTTGTTGTAGTTGTTGATATGGTTATTGTTGTTGTTGTTGTTGTTGTTGTTGTTTAGGATTGTCGGCTACAGGTCGATATTCACAAAGGGCTGAGTGAGTTTACTCATCCTTCGACAGAAGAAAATTGTCCGATATTATTACACGTGATACTGATGGTTGTTCTTGATGTGGTGATGTTGACAACTGTTTCAGATGTGGTGACGTTGACAACTGTTTCAGATGTGGTGACGTTGATGACTGTTTTAGATGTGGTGATGCTGATGACTGTTTTAGATGTGGTGACGTTGACAACTGTTTCAGATGTGGTGATGTTGATGACTGTTTTAGATGTG
>NW_004797552.1:500990-502134 GCF_000002075.1 Aplysia californica
TTCAGATGTGGTGACGTTGATGACTGTTTCAGATGTGGTGACGTTGACAACTGTTTTAGATGTGGTGACGTTGATGACTGTTTCAGATGTGGTGACGTTGATGACTGTTTCAGATGTGGTGACGTTGATGACTGTTTCAGATGTGGTGACGTTGACAACTGTTTTAGATGTGGTGATGTTGACAACTGTTTCAGATGTGGTGACGTTGATGACTATTTTAGATACTCTGACATTGATGAATGTTTTAGATTTGGTGACTTTTGATTAATTAACTGTTTTACACTGACATTGCTCTTCACGTTGATTAGTTGTAGATGTTCCAACCGTGATGCTTGTCTTCACTGCGCTGACTTTGATGCCACGACCGTCTTTGTCTGTTGGTAGAAGCAAACATTGAGGTCACAGAGAGCTGAGAGCCATAAACAATTTCAGCTTTTGTATTGTAAACACTCCGGCTGTAATGTTTCTACATACCAAAAACTAACAAATCATTAAAAAAAGTGTCCTGTGCGGAATTGGAACCACAGCTTTCCACCTTCCAGTCCAGCATGAGACCTACCACCAACTACAGAAGTTTCTGCACGGTTAGGCGCGTGCTGACTCCCTCACTCGTCCCTGGGAAGATGATACGTTGACAACTTTTGTATTTCAATCCAAAGACGTGAGCTGGATACTCTAGAATCTGTTTCTAAGTGTACAGTTATTTTTAAGTTATCATTTCGAGAATTGTAGCGCAAAAATAACTGGGAAAACACGGGTACTTACAAACATCAAATGACAGGAAAGTCGCACCGGTACTCCACCCACACTAAACGTTACAACAGACAGAGGCAAAAAGTCGAGACTGTGACTCATGCCACTCCCCCCTCCCTACCCCCCCCCAAAAAAAAACAACAACAACCAAACAAACAAAAACAAAAAACAGCGGTGTACTCTTCACTTGTTCCGCAATACATTCAACAAGTCCCCATCATTTTATACCTCCGCTACTGCAACGATCTGTGAGTTTGCGCATTCGTCCACAGACTCTGGAACACCGAGGAAATGTCAGTGTCACTTTTGAGACTTTCCAACCCGCAGGACTCATCAAAAACAATAATATCATAAAGGTAATATTCGTAAAACGTATACAAACGATTCAAGC
>NW_004797552.1:502631-504660 GCF_000002075.1 Aplysia californica
GTAGGTTTTGATACAGCGTTTGTTTGAGTTTCATCACTCCTGACGTTATGTTTGTTTTTTAATCTTGGGCAACATATTATTTTTTTTGGGTACAAATCGTTTGCTGAGTTGGCATTTTGCTTGTGTGCACATTTGGTGACCTGGTTTTAAACCTGTTACTTTCCACATCTCAGATTGTTTACAGTGTTAAATGTAGGCCATTCTACCTGTTGTGGTCTTTTTTGTCTTGAAGTATAACATACAGTTACCACCAAATACTACAAGGCTGATACATTTTTACGTAACTTACAAATACCTGACACCAAATTGGGAAACAGGACAAAAAAAGAAGGTAACATCCGTATTTTCAAACAGCCACTCAAAATTACGAAATAGATCTACTACGTGACTCTAATCCATCTATTTCAAGTTCACCGCCCGAAGTTCACAAATGTCTGTTTTACAAATCGGTCTGGCACAGCGTAGGCAGGGTACAAAATCTGTGGCTCATTAATGATTTAACCGTCCTTGACACAAAGTCTGGGCTAACTAAAGGTCGACACGTCAGCTTTCTATTGTTCCTAGACAGGTGTACTTGTGCCGCGTTTACCAGTGATGCACCAGGGGGTATAACAATGGACCAGCCACCAGTATTTGCCCACTACTCACACTGTTATTTCTTTGTCCCCCAAACGTAATAGAAACGTCGTAATGAGATGGAAGAGTGATCAGTGAAAGCAATTGTGTGAGGAAGCGTGGTGAAATCAGGCGCTCGTCACAATAATGAAATCAAAGAAATCGGCGGGTTTTTTTTACCGATAGGCAAATTTTTCTCTATCTTTTTTTGTTTTGTTTTGGTCCAACGCCTTGTATGTACATTTAAAAACACATTTTTGCGTGGATTTTACTGTAAACATTGATTATTGGCACAAAATATGTAAATTTTGAGTTTCTAGGGACTCTCTAGCTATGGAATTTACCAAACTTTGGCGATCATTTTCTCGTTAATTTTACCTCTGAGATCAGGCGACCCTGAAAGCCTTCAATGGCACATATTTCAACTTTTGTTCAATATTGTTTGGTATTCTATTCCCCAAAAGGAAGGGAAATAAACAGACTTTAATATGATACTATATAACCCCAAACGCCAAAAAAAATTTGACAAGCGCCTGATTCCACCACGTCCAGAAAGTAAATTGCTGATGCTCATGGATGCTGGTGTCCCATCCAGTAGAGCTGGGCGAAGAATCGCATCCGGAACCGATTCCCACAATTAATGCTACGGAAGAAAAGTCCCGACTCCTTTTTACTTAAACCAACGGTTACCACAGTTACTTTAATCAGTAAAATCTTTTTTTTTTAAAGAGTCTTTTTTTTGAAAAACAAAAGTTTATGCTTCGCAGTGTTCCGAAATCAAGGTTATCCTAAATCCTGAAGATGTTCGGAACCAACTAGGTAACCATCGGAAGAAATCACATCATTAGAAGTAAGTAATTGGGCTCGGAGTCGATTCCTACGATTCCTAGCTTTCAGTAGTCTGGAACCTTTGCCGCCCAGCTCTACCATCCAGCCAGGTTTGGCCGACGCTAATCGGTTCTTTCCTTTGTTATTTTGATTGAATGTGTAGCTTGTTTCGTTTTTTACAGAAATGTTTTAAAATTGTTAATTGTTTCATTTCTGTCGGGTTGTTATATTGTCCAAAGGTGAAAAGGAGATTTTGTTGTTGTTGTTGTTGATGGTGTCACAAGTATATGTTTTATGTGTGGGATGTGTTTTGTGATTATGTCACAAGTATGTGTTTTATGTGTGGGATGTGTTTTGTGATGATGTCACAAGTATGTGTTTTATGTGTGGGATGTGTTTTGTGATGATGTCACAAGTATGTGTTTTATGCGTGGGATGTGTTTTGTGATGATGTCACAAGTATGTGTTTTATGTGTGGGATGTGTTTTGTGAAGGTGTCACAAGTATGTGTTTTATGTGTGGGATGTGTTTTGTGAAGGTGTCACAAGTATGTGTTTTATGTGTGGGATGTGTTTTGTGATGATGT
>NW_004797552.1:506088-507022 GCF_000002075.1 Aplysia californica
TAATAATAATAATAATATCATCATCATCTTCATTATTACCATTATTATTAACTTTAAAATTACAGGAATCGAAATCAGGAAAGACGGAGAAAGGCTTCAGGAAAATTCCTACCTTCTACATCAGACAAACCCTTGTTTAATCAACTCCGTTCTCATTGGCCAAGGACATACCTCATGCAGTACGACGCAAAATGGAAACTTCTGTAACGTTATTTTTTAGCACAGCGCGCCTGTCTGTCTGTCTGTCTGTCTCATCTATCTAAAAAGAAAGAACATTTGAGGCTTTTTTGGTTTTTGTGATGATATCGAGACCAGAATCCGCTAGCCAGAGTCGCGGGGAGTGTTTGTTCTACGTAGCAGAAGGTAGACCTGGTGTGGAGATTGAGCAATGAGTCGATGGAGCAAAATCCGGATAATAATTTTTGTTACCCGATGTGCACTATATTTTTGGCGGAAGGTTATTTATTAATAACGTTCCACGTCGTCTTTGCTATTGTGCAGTATTATAATATGTTTGAATTTGATTGATTATCATGTATTGATAGAATAGTATGTATCCAAATATGGCGGTCGTTGATGTGGAGATGCCTTGCGAGGATAAGGCAACATTGTTCATTTTGATTTTTGATGAAAATAAAAATAAACAAATGTTTGTGCACATCGGAGTGACTGTAGTTATTTATGATGATATGTGAGGCATCGTGGCGGAATCAGGCGCACGACAAAACAATGAAGTCAAAGAAACAGGCATTTTTCCGCAGGTTTGAGATTTTTTTTTCGAATTAAAAAAACAACAACTGTTCAACACCTTTTAGGTTAAACTGGATTTCTGTGTGGACTGTACCAGAAAACGTTGGTGTTAAAGACACAAAAAGTGTAAATTTTCAACTCCCAAGGACTCTCTAGCTATCGCAGTCGGCATACTTCGGCCGCC
>NW_004797552.1:509586-513653 GCF_000002075.1 Aplysia californica
GAAGAAGAAGAAGAAGAAGAAGAAGAAGAAGAAGAAGAAGAAGAAGAAGAAGAGGAAGAGGAAGAGGAAGAGGAAGAGGAAGAGGGAGAGGGAGAGAGAGAGAGGGGTAGCTGTTGCTGTTGTTGTTGTTGTTATTGTTGTTATTGTTGTTCTTCTTCTTCTTCGTCTTGGCACTGCCGCTGTTGTTATTGTTATTACTGTGAATACTTTTATAGGTCATGACAATACTATGGAAAGGAGCACAGACCACGCCGCGTTCTCTGAGTGTCTAGACCACGACCACGGCTTACTACTATACTAGATTGTCAGGCCTCCTTAGCGCGTCCGTAGGCTAGTCTGAAAATGAGGAGGCGACTGATAACTAGGTCAGAGCGTGGGAGTCACATTAAACAGCCGATTGTCATCTCATTCCTATAAATAGCATTTAACAAATTCCCTGGCAGAAATAAAGAAATATCCTTTCTTTAATACCTATTAGCTTTTAATGTTCACTTTACATTTTTCCATTTTTAAAAATGTTCTTCATTTTAATTACAATTTTTTTTTCTACTTGAAAAACTTTTCTGAAATGTAATAGGTCAGGGGAGGTGAGAAGAACAGCGACGGAAGTAAACAAAGTTTTCAAAATGTCCGCCGCCTTGCCTCGTGACTTGTGATGTGAAACGTGTGACA
Source organism: Aplysia californica (assembly GCF_000002075.1). NCBI lineage: Eukaryota > Metazoa > Mollusca > Gastropoda > Aplysiida > Aplysiidae > Aplysia > Aplysia californica. The sequence goes on from NW_004797552.1 coordinate 510,259, forward strand.
TGAGGATAGGCCGAGAGTAGTTCATTTGGATTATCAATTTCCGTGCTTTCTAATGGAATAATGTACATTGTATAGACTTGTTGAAAATGGGCAGAAAATGTTGGGTTACTGGGTGCAGGTCAAATTATGACTCTACTGACAAGGTTATGGTTTTTAGACTAGATCTAGATCTAGATCTAGATCTAGATTCTAGATTCTAGGTCTAGAATCTAGATCTAGTCTTGATCTAGATCTCTACCTAAAGATAAAGATGAGAGAGAACGTTGGATGAAAGCAATCCCACTCGACAATGTACCCGATACAGCAAATATTGTAGTTTGTACCGTCATCCTCACAGATGCCAAATCTGTCCTACAAGCTCTCCTAAAGCCACAAACAGCCCAAGTGCGACACCTCCTTTCACTCCTATGTGATCTAAACTCCCAAGCCAACACAACTTTACAGTGGATACCAGGTCACTGTGGCATTCATGGAAATGAAAAAGCAGACGACTTAACCAAAGAAGGAGGCAAAATGACCCAGATTGAAGATGGCATTGATGGATCTCTCGGAGTCAAAAACACGAATAAAATCTGCCTTAAGAAACAGATGGAAAAGGTCCAACCCTAAGCACAACAGACATGACCCCTACTACATGCTAAATAGAGAAGACCAGGTCACAATCTTTCGACTCCGTTGTGGCCACAACAGACTCAAACACCATATGCACACCACATTAAAAGTGGGAGAATCAGCGATCTGTGAAAGTGGACACGACCAAGAGGATGCCAACATATGGCCTACGTCACAGCTCACCAAAGACAATTTTTACTTGCAAAACTTGTTGCAAGAAATTATTGTTATAGTAAACACATTTTTGCACTTATGGTTCTCAAAACATGCGTTCAATAAGCATAATGTCCCGATTAGAAAACCCTGAGAGACTTGCTATTAAAAGCAATATTGCCCCAGCTGTTAACATTTAAAAATCTGGAGAAACCACGATTTTGTGTTAGTATTTATTAAGGAATTTTCTAGAATACAGCTTGCAGGTGTTTACAAAAATGTTGACCTGTTAAGACAACTTGATACAAGTCACTGTGCAAAAACTGGATAACCTATGTTCCATAGTTGAGGAGATATTTGAAAATAAGTCACGCCACGAATTTTCGATCGCACTATAGTCCACACTACCCCGGCCAATCCCCCCCCCCCCACCCCCACCCCGTCCAGCCAACACGCCACTGTGAAGTGAGAGTTCAGCAAAGATCGTTCATAACCAGATAGCTCACTCAGCCAAAAAAGTGTCCGCGGAAATCCGCGCATTGGTTCAGATGGCGCTGCAGTCTTTGTTTTGAAGCTCTCTTTCGTTTCTCCGGAAGAAGAATAGGTATATAGCACTGTTTGTTAGTTTCACTTTTATTATTTGTCACACAAGTAAGGTAACTCTGTTCGCAAAGTCCGCTCTTTTTCGAAGAATTTTTAAATGGCTCAAAGAGAGGAATGAACTATTTTGTTATACATGATCTGTGGTTTTTAGTAAGGTTATACGGCGCTCGCAACTGCATTAGGTCATATGAGCGCCAACGGGTGGATGTCAACAGAGAAGTCCAAACGGAGAATCAGACTTATTCAGCTCAACTCTCTAGCCTCAACAGCACAAAATCTGTTTCTACTGTCAAGGCACCCCGGAAATAGCAGTTCACAAGAGAGTGATAAACATACTGAAGAAGTAGAGGGAAAATGACGATAGCAAGAAAAAGGAAAGAAAAAGTAGCGGTTCCCCCAATGTTGTTCCGGCACAGTATGAGCATGACATTGATAAATCAGACCATTTACAATTCTACTGTGCATAAGAACATGTTAATTAATATCCCCTCCCCCCCCCCCTTTTTGGGAAGAGCTGCGTCTGTTGAGACTACTGACGTCACTATATCTCAGAGGGTCAGATGACCTGAAGATTGCTTATTTACTAGCGTCATGGCAGTCTAAAAGCTCTCTTTATTTCCACTTATAATTTTTATGTACGTGGCCAAAGAAGGAGAAAAAGGCTGGGGTAGCAGATAGACTGATAGACATGCTCGCCATCCTTCCTCTCCCCATAACCTATACCTTTCTTCCGCTCCCAGAGTTCTTATCCATCTGTCTTCCTCCCACACCCTCACTTCCTGCCCCTTCCACACACACTCACACACATCTCATCTAATACCGTACAAGTCTGCTGGGAAACGTCCAATTAACGGATAATTAGCGACATTCGTGTTTTATTTTTGTTAGTTTGTTTTGGGGTATTTGTTTTTCAGTAGTGCAATCTCTCTGTTTCTTTCCTGTCTACATTAACGTTCTAGAATATTTTGGTCGCTTTTAAGCACAAGGGGGCTATTCTGAAAAATGCTGTTTCGAGAAAAATCGAAGGCAAATTAAGTTTTGGGACTCCTTTTCAGTTTCTTTAAGAGACAAGGAGAGTTTTCTCTATAACAAAACAAATATACACACCAATGACACCTAACTTCTCCTATAGGTAGGGTAATTCTCACTTTTGGTGTAGGTCAAGATTTCTGGAAACCACCGACATCTGGGACAGCCCGCTTGTCCGCGACCATTTATTGGCTCCTCTCCACATGCTGTTTATCGAGGTTCTTATGGAAAATTTTCACAGATATCATTAAAGGTTAGCGACGCTCATATGACCTTACGCAGTTGCGAGCGCCGAAAAACCTCTACTAAAACTAAAAGGTTAGCGTCAAAGAGACACAGTGGCCTCACTGTAGACACTAATGATCAAAACGCGGATGATTATTTTCTATAGCCCCCACTTCCGTACAAAAGAGCTCTAAGTGCTTTTAAAAAATGGTAAATGGTGAAATGTTATAGGTATAAAGTCCCTATCAACACTGTTAGGTTATTTAAGAGGCGGGACATTCGAGTTTAAAGTCCATTTCCGAAACGATCCGAGCCAAGTGGGAAATTCGTGTTAGGTGTCTTTCCTAAGAACACGACATCGGACCGAGCTGAGGCTCGAACCCCCGATCCTGCAATCTCACGATTACGAGTCCGGTAGTCTAACCACTAGGCCACCCACCGACGCCATTCTAAGTGTCTTACAAAGCCTTCATCTTAGTGAGCAGGGGAAACGGAGCCAGTGGTTGGATCAGCGAGCTTACAGATGTTCCAAACGTATTCTCTTTGTCTTCTGTTTTATAAATCTTAAAGTGTTTGGCTTCTCCATGGACATGATTAGATGTTTTAGTAGTCAGGCTGCTCCGTCCCTTCCTATCAGAGCCACGCCTGGCTGACTGGGTATTACATTGTTGCAGGCAGGCAGTTACTCAATACAAGGGACACCGAAAAACAAAGCACATTCGGGAATCGAACTGAATTCTTCTGCGTGCGAAGGGCAAAGAGGGGGGGGGGGG
>NW_004797552.1:515396-516049 GCF_000002075.1 Aplysia californica
TGAGGAGAAAAGGGAGGGGAGGCAATTACAGCGAATTACAGGCGATTTCCAGGTTGAGAACCGTAGACACAGGGTGCGAGGAAGTGGAACCACCTGGGACTAAAGAATACTAATCCACAGACAGGAAAAAGAGGCTTTTTTTATAGTAGAGGTTTTTACGGTTCTCGCAACTGCATAAGGTCATATGAGCGCCAAGGGGTGGGTGTCAACAGAGAAGTCTTTACAGGGAATCAGACTTACACTGCTCACCTCTCTAGCTTCAACAGCACAAAGCCTGCTTCGACTATCAAGGCACCCCAAAATAGCAGGTCACAAGAGAGTGACAAACATACAAAAGAAGTAGAGGAAAATGACAGTACTAAGGATCAGGAAAGAAAAAGCGGCAGTTCCCTGTTGTAGATCAGGCACAGTTATGAGTTTGACATGACTCAGCCCATTTTCAATTCTGCTATGCTTGAACGAGAAATGTCCCCCCTTTGGGAATGGCCTAAAGACACTTCAGTCAGTGGCACTGTCCCGGAGGGGGGGGGGGTGAAGGGGCTAAAACAGCACCTGGACATGGATGGCTGGTGTCTCGATAAATAAATTATTGATGGTCAAGGTAGTTAATGCTCATGTACGTGCGTGCACGCACGCATATGTGTGTGTGTGTG
>NW_004797552.1:517784-519638 GCF_000002075.1 Aplysia californica
TCTCCCCCCTCTCCCCCCTCTCTCTCCACGATAAACAAGCCACATGTAAACGCCCCCGCGTGTGTGCAAAACCTCCCTGTACCGATGACGTCAGAGACAGTCCCACTGTGCCACATGGGTCTTCTCCTGCCCTTGGTGTACTCATTAATGTTTTGTTTTAGTAAGATTTTTACGGCACTTGCAATACATCCTCATTATCCAGTGCCAGATCTGCGACAGACATCGGCGATCATGGTTCTCCATTCCTTCCTTTGCTCGGATGCTCTCAGAAAAGCTACGTTTCCCTGATATTTCCCCGTTACCCATTTGTTTAGGTTCACTAAGTATGTTGTTCTGGGCCTTCCCCTGCCTTGTTTGCCCTCAATTTTGCTAGTGAGAGCCAGATGTTCAAGACCTTTATGTTTATTCAGGTGTCCCAAAAGCTGCATAATTTGTCGTTTCCTAACTGTTAAATTAACATTGAGGGTCCCACGTGGGCTTCGTCAAGCAATACAATAAGGTCTCATAAGTGCCGAAGATTTGAGGTGTTACAAGGGAGTAACAAACACAAAAAAGAAGGAGGTGAGATAAGGACGATAGACGCTTGATAGGAAAGAAGGAGCAAACCACACCAGAGCACCCGCCAACCACCCACACTCATAGATGTTCACACCTCCACCTACATTGCTTCGATCATTTAGGAAGCGGGCTGCATCAACCGTGCCTGTGACGAGGGCCAACGTGAGCTGAGAGGGATAAGATACGAGGGTGAGTCCAAAAGTAAAGCAAGTTCGTTTTATAACTTCAAGAAAACAGAACGCACTGGCAACTATCATATCTCAAATTGAAGGGGAAAATCTGAGGATCAGATTTCTCTTCCTCAACATAATCTCCATTATTTTCACTAGCCACTGTCCACCTTTTACTAAGTCCACATATATGTCAAACTGAGCAGGTTGGTCTTGGGGGTACAGCTGTCTTGATTTCGTCATCGTTTCTATAGTGTTGACCTCTCACTGGTTCTTTTCTAGGACCGAAAATGTGGAAGTGTGAAGGAGCCAAACCAGGAGAATAAGTTAGGTGTGACAGTGTTTTCCACCCATACGGGGTGATTGTCTCCCTTGTTCTGGCATTGTCATAGTACATTGTCATAGGGCAAAAATCCCCAACCTCTTTCCATGTTCAAATTTGGTCTGACTCGCCGAACTTTCGTTTTCAGTCGTTTCAGTGTTCCAATGTAGGCTTCAGAATTGACAGTTGTTCGTCGTGGTAAAATTATATGTGAGAAACACGCTAAGAACGTCTCATAACACAACTGCCATGATTTTCCCGGCTGATTCTTCAGGACGATGCTTGTCTGACAAGCATATGGACACCTCTTCCTCTTCTTCCGGTCCATTGCTCAAACGCCTGACCCACCTGTAATACAATGCCAAAATCTAGAACTTGGTCCTTTCAAACTTTTCTTTGAAGTCTCTTTAGAATGTTACCGGAGGATTCTCCTAAAACAAGAAATTCAATCACAGCTCTTTACCTCCGACAGACCTCCAAGGGGGCAGTCATTTTAATGTGACGTCGTACATGCAAAAATCAAAGACATTTACATTTTAACAGTTTGAGTTCAAAAGTACATAATGTGTAAGTACTTGTGCGCTGAATTTCATTTAATTTGATGCTATATTGCGCAAAATTACTTTTTGTCTACCCTTCGTATATCAGAGCTTAGAATCTATACTCGTATGGGATAGAGCGCTTGCAATATTAAATGCAATTTATTATTATCATTATATTATTATTATTATTATTATTATTATCATCATTATTATTATTATTATTATTATTATTATTATTTATTATTATCATTATTATTATTAT